>NW_027139399.1:12500-217500 GCF_035084215.1 Heptranchias perlo
CTGTCTCTACCTCTCTCTCTCGCTGTCTCTACCTCTCTCTCCCTCTCTCTCCCTCTCTCTCTCTGTCTCTACCTCTCTCCCTCTGTCTCTACCTCTCTCCCTCTGTCTCTACCTCTCTCCCTCTGTCTCTACCTCTCTCCCTCTGTCTCTACCTCTCTCCCTCTGTCTCCCTCTCTCCCTCTGTCTCCCTCTGTCTCCCTCTGTCTCCCTCTCTCCCTCTCTCTCCCTCTCTCCCTCTGTCTCTACCTCTCTCCCTCTGTCTCTACCTCTCTCCCTCTGTCTCTACCTCTCTCCCTCTGTCTCTACCTCTCTCCCTCTGTCTCTACCTCTCTCCCTCTGTCTCTACCTCTCTCCCTCTGTCTCCCTCGCTCCCTCTCTCCCTCTGTCTCCCTCTCTCCCTCTGTCTCCCATCTCTCCCTCTGTCTCCCATCTCTCCCTCTGTCTCCCCTCTCTCCCTCTGTCTCCCTCTCTCTCTGTCGCTCCCTCTCTCTCTGTCGCTCCCTCTCCCTCTCGATCCATCCCTATCTCTCTGCAGCCCTCACTGACCAAATCAGACAGTCGCCTGCCTTCTGCTTCTCCCCGGTCTCACTCCATTCAAACGCGATGCGTGCGCTGTCCAGACGCCGGAGAGCAGGGGCCCCCACCAGACGCCGGAGAGCAGGGGCCCCCACCAGACGCCGGAGAGCAGGGGCCCCCACCAGACGCCGGAGAGCAGGGGCCCCCACCAGACGCCGGAGAGCAGGGGCCCCCACCAGACGCTGGAGAGCAGTCCTTACCATCGCTCCTGGATCTGTGTCGAACTCCCTCAGAGCAACGCAGTCGCTGCAGACGAATCTCTCCTTCCTGTCTGGGCACCTGGACTGGCTGTGTCTCTGATCTCCGCTCTCTTTCACCGCCCCCAGGATGTTGCAATGGCAGGCAGAGCTTGATCTATTGGCCAAAAAGGCACAGCTGATCAGCGGCAGTCTCTCGAATGGCGTTTGACTGAAATACAGCAATTTTCAAATAATCTCTCTCTCTCTCTCTCTCTCTCTCGTTGGGTTCTCCACCCAAGATCTCTGGACCGAGCTGAAAATTCTCACCCTCCTGTTCAAATCCTCTCCATCGCCCCCCCCCCTCCCGATCTCTGTAACCTCCTCCAGCCCCCTTACAACCCTCCGAGATCTCTGCCTTCCTCCAATTCCCTCCCCTCTCTCTCCCCTCCTCCAAGACCTCCCTCCTTGACCGAGCTTTTGGTCACCCTGTCCGAATAGCTCCTCGTGTGGCCCGGGGTCAGATTTAGTCCGATTTATACGTTAAAGGCGCTGCATCAATGGGACTTGGCGTTCTTCCTCAAGTGACAGCGGGATATTCGGCCGCAGGGACCATCGCGGCCGCGCCCGATTCCCGTCGTCACCTCGCTGCTTCTCTGGATTCTGATCAGGAGCGGGACGATTCTCCCCTCCCCTAGCCTCAGGGGCACTGAGGCCAGTTGGAATTTTCCCTCCCTCGCCCCCCCCCCGCCACTTCCCCCTTCTTCCTCTCCCCCGCCCCCCCCCCCAGCTAACTGAGCACAGACTGGGCAATAACGGCAGGCCATGGGTCTCCAGGCCTCCTCTAGTTTGGCCTCCCCTGCCTGCACCATTCGCTCTCCCAACTGTGGAGGGCCGATTGCAAAATGGGGGTCAAAATGGTGGCCGGGTGATCGAAATGGCGGCCGGGCGGACAAAATGGCGGCCGGGCGGTCAAAAGGGCAGGTGGGCGGTCGAAATGGCGGCCGGGCGGTCAAAACGGCGACCGGGCGGTCGAAAGAGCAGGCGGATGGTCAAAATGACGGCCGGGCGCTCAAAATGGCGGCCGGGCGCTCAAAATGGCGGCCGGGCGCTCAAAAGGGCAGGTGGGCGGTCGAAATGACGGCCGGGCGGTCAAAATGGCGACCGGGCGGTCGAAAGAGCAGGCGGATGGTCAAAATGGCGGCCGGGCGCTCAAAATGGCGGCCGGGCGCTCAAAATGGCGGCCGGGCGCTCAAAATGGCGGCCGGGCGCTTCCCGGGTTTTGCGAGGATCGCGAGGGGACGCCCCCGGCAGGCAGGGCGAGTGACCGAATTAACCCTTTCCTTGCGAGCAGTAACGATCCATAGGACGACACGGGGAGGGGGGGAGGAGGCCATTGGGCCCATCGTGTCCGCGCTGGCTGAAAATGAGCCGCCCGGCCGAATCCCGCTTTCCAGCTCTTGGTCCGTCGCCCTGTCGGTTTACGGCACCTCAGGCGCACGTCCAGGTAGTTTTGAAATGAGTTGAGGGTTTCTGCCTCTCCCACCCTCTCAGGCAGTGAGTTCCAGACCCCCACCACCCTCTGGGTGAAAAAATATCTCCTCAGCTCCCCTCCAATCCTCTCCCAATTACTATAAATCTATGCCCCCTGGTTATTGACCTCTCCGCTAAGGGGGATGGATCCTCCCTATCCACTCTATCTCGGCCCCTCATAATTTTATACACCTCAATTAAATCTCCCCTCAGCCTCCTCTGTTCCCGAGAGAACAACCCCAGCCCGTCCAATCTTTCCTCATCGCTAAAATTCTCCAGCCCTGGCAACATCCTCGTAAATCTCCTCTGCACCCTCTCCAGTGCAATCACATCCTTCCTGTAATGTGGTGACCAGAACTGTACTCAGTACTCAAGCTGTGGTCTAACTAGTGTTTTATACAGTTCCAGCACAACCTCCCTGCTCTTGTATTCGATGCCTCGGCTAATAAAGGAAAGTATCCCATATGCCTTCTCAACCACCTTATCTACCTGTCCTGCTACCTTCAGGGATCTGTGGACATGCACTCCAAGGTCATAAAAACATAGGAAATAGAAGCAAGAGTAGGCCATTCGGGCCTGCTCCGCCATCCAAGATGATCATGGCCGATCGTCTAACTCAGTCCCCTGTTCCCGCTTTTTCCTCATATCCCTTCATCCCTTTAGCATTAAGAAATCTATCTATCTCCTTCTTGAATACATCTAATGACTCGTCCTCCACTGCCTTCTGTGGTAGAGAATTCCACAGGTTCACCACCCTCTGAGTGAAGAAATTTCTCCTCATCTCGGTTCTAAATGGCGCACCCCCGTATCCTGAGACTGTGACCCCCTGGTTCTGGACTCCCCAGCCATCGGGAACATCCTCCCTGCATCTAGTCTGTCTCGTCCTGTTATATGTTTCGATGAGATCCCCTCTCATTCTTCGAAACTCGAGTGAATACAGGCCTAGTCGACCCAATCTCTCCTCGTACGTCAGTCCTGCCATCCCAGGAATCAACCTTCGTTACACTCCCTCCATGGCAAGGACATCCCTCCTCAGATAAGGAGACCAAAACTGCACACAATACTCCAGATGTGGTCTCACCAAGGCCCTGTATAACTGCAGCAAGACATCCCTGCTCCTGTACTCAAATCCTCTTGCAATGAAGGCCAACATCCCATCCGCCTTCCTAACTGCTTGCTGCACCCGAATGCTCGCTTTCAGCGACTGGTGTCCAAGGACACCCAGGTCTCGTTGCACCTCCCCTTTTCCCAATCCATCACCATTCAGATAATAATCTGCCTTTCTGTTCTTACAACCAAAGTGGATAACCTCACATTTATTCACGTTATACTGCATCTGCCATGTTCTTGCCCACTCACCCAACTTGTCTAAATCACATTGGGAGCCTCTTTGCGTCCTCACAGCTCACATTCCACCCCAGCTTTGTGTCGTCTGCAAACTTGGAAATGTTACATTCAGTTCCCTCATCCGAATCATCGCTATATATTGTGAATATCTGGGTCCCAAGCACTGATCCCTGCGGTACCCCACTAGTCACTGCCTGCCACCCGGAAAAAGACCCGTTTATTCCCACTCTCTGTTTGTCTGTCAACCGATTCTCAATCCATGCCAGTATATTCCCCCCAATCCCATGTGCTTTAATTTTGCACACTAACCTCTTGTGTGGGACCTTCTCAAAAGCCTTCTGAAAATCCAAGTACATCACATCTACTGGTTCTCCCCTATCTATTCAACCAGTTACCTCCTCAAAAAACTCCAGTAGATTTGTTAAGCATGATTTCCCTTTCATAACCCCATGTTGACTTTGTCCAATCCCGTTGATGCCCTCCAAGTGTTCTGTTATCACATCTCCGTACCTGTTCCTCGACACCTCTCGAGCCTTCCATTTATTGCGTACTCCCTTGCCTTGTTAGATCATTTAGTCCTGTTCCATCTCTGTCCTTCTCCGTAACTACGCTAAATCTGATCACGACCACCAAAATGCTCTCCTTCCACCTGCCCAGTTTCATTCCCTGAAACTAAATTCAGAACTGCCCTCCGTCTGTTGTTGGGCCTGCTACGTACTGGCTAAAAAAGTTCTCCTGAATGCAATTGAAGAATTCTGAGCCCTCGATACCCATCGCACTGTTTGTATCCCAGTCAATATTAAATCCCCTACTATTACTGCCCTATTGGTTTTTGCACTGCTCAGAAATTTGCCCACATATTTGCTCCTCGACCTCCCTCTGACTGTTTGGGGGTCTACAGGACACTCCCAGTGGTGTGACTCCCCCATTTTTTGTTCTTCAGCTCAACCCCTCATTTGATGATCCTGCGAACATACCATCCCTCCTCGCAGCTGTAATTGTCCCGTTTTTTTATCCCCTTCTCTATCTCGTCTGAAAACCCTGCAACCAGGAACGTTGAGCTGCCTTTCCTGCCCCTCTTGAAGCCATGTTTCTGTAGTCGCCGAGATATCGTACTGCCTCGTGTGCCCTCAGCTCATCTGCCTTATGGGCTCATAAGTGGCAAGTAACATTCGTGCCAGGCAATGACCATCTCCAACAAGAGAGAGTCTAACCACCTCCCCTTGACATTCAACGGCATTACCATCGCCGAATCCCCCACCATCAACATCCTGGGGGTCACCATTGACCAGAAACTTAACTGGACCAGCCATATAAATACTGTGGCTGCAAGAGCAGGTCAGAGGCTGGGTATTCTGTGGCGAGTGACTCACCTCCTGACTCCCCAAAGCCTTTCCGCCATCTACAAGGCACAAGTCAGGAGTGTGATGGAATACTCTCCACTTGCCTGGATGAGTGCAGCTCCAACAACACTCAAGAAGCTCGACACCATCCAGGACAAAGCAGCCCGCTTGATTGGCACCCCATCCACCACCCTAAACATTCACTCCCTTCACCACCGGCGCACCGTGGCTGCAGTGTGGACCATCCACAGGATGCACTGCAGCAACTCGCCAAGGCTTCTTCGACAGCACCTCCCAAACCCGCGACCTCTACCACCTAGAAGGACAAGGGCAGCAGGCACATGGGAACAACACCACCTGCACATTCCCCTCCGAGTCACACACCATCCCAACTTGGAAATATATCGGCCGTTCCTTCATCGTCGCTGGGTCAAAATCCTGGACCTCCCTTCCTAACAGCACTGTGGGAGAACCTTCACCACACGGACTGCAGCGGTTCAAGAAGGCGGCTCACCACCACCTTCTCAAGGGGCAATTAGGGATGGGCAATAAATGCCGGCCTCGCCAGCGACGCCCGCATCCCATGAACGAATAAAAAAATTCCCGAGACTCCTTAATCCAGAAATTACGACCCTTGAGGTCCTGCTTCTTAATCTCTTTCCTAACTCCTTAAAATCTGCCTGCAGGACCTGATCCCTCTTTCTACCCATGTCATTGGTAGCGATATGGTCCCGGCCTTGTATGTTAGCTCCCGATATCGTAAATGCGAGCATTTGAACGAAGGCACTGAGCTTGGGAGTGACTCGTCGAGACGTGACAAAAGGAGTAACAGAGGCCACAATTAATTTACGCTCCGACTGCCGAGGCAGCTGAGGGGTTAACGGGGTTGGCGAGCCAGACTGGTGGACACGGACGAACTGTACACGGACCGGCTGTACCCGGACCGGCTGAACACGGACCGGCTGCACACGGACCGGCTGCACACGGACCGCCTGCACACGGACCGGCTGCACACGGACCGGCTGCACACGGACCGGCTGCACACGGACCGGCTGCACACGGACCGCCTGCACACGGACCGCCTGCACACGGACCGCCTGCACACGGACCGCCTGCACACGGACCGCCTGCACACGGACCGCCTGCACACGGACCGGCTGTACACGGACCAGCTGTACACGGACCAGCTGTACACGGACTAGCTGTAACCGGACTAGCTGTACCCGGACTAGCTGTACACGGACTAGCTGTACACGGACTAACTGTACACGGACTAGCTGTACCCGGACTAACTGTACCCGGACTAACTGTACCCGGACTAGCTGTACCCGGACTAGCTGTACACGGACTAGCTGTACACGGACTAGCTGCAACCGGACTAGCTGTACCCGGACTAGCTGTACACGGACTAGCTGTACACGGACTAGCTGTACCCGGACTAACTGTACCCGGACTAGCTGTACCCGGACTAGCTGTACACGGACTAGCTGTACACGGACTAGCTGTACCCGGACTAGCTGTACACGGACTAGCTGTAACCGGACTAACTGTACAGGGACTAACTGTACACGGACTAGCTGTAACCGGACTAGCTGTACCCGGACTAGCTGTACCCGGACTAACTGTACCCGGACTAACTGTACCCGGACTAGCTGTACCCGGACTAGCTGTACACGGACTAGCTGTACACGGACTAGCTGTACACGGACTAGCTGTAACCGGACTAACTGTACCCGGACTAACTGTACCCGGACTAACTGTACACGGACTAGCTGTACACGGACTAGCTGTACACGGACTAGCTGTACACGGACTAGCTGTAACCGGACTAACTGTACCCGGACTAGCTGTACACGGACTAGCTGTACACGGACTAGCTGTAACCGGACTAGCTGTACCCGGACTAACTGTACACGGACTAGCTGTACCCGGACTAGCTGTACACGGACTAGCTGTACACGGACTAGCTGTACACGGACTAGCTGTACCCGGACGAGCTGTACACGGACTAGCTGTACACGGACTAGCTGTACACGGACTAACTGTACCCCGACTAACTGTACACGGACTAGCTGTACACGGACTAGCTGTACACGGACTGGCTGTACCCGGACGAGCTGTACCCGGACGAGCTGTACCCGGACGAGCTGTAACCGGACGAACTGTACCCGGACTAACTGTACACGGACTAGCTGTACCCGGACTAGCTGTACCCGGACTAACTGTACCCGGACTAACTGTACCCGGACTAGCTGTACCCGGACTAACTGTACCCGGACTAGCTGTACCCGGACTAACTGTACACGGACTGGCTGTACACGGACTAACTGTACACGGACTGGCTGTACACGGACTAACTGTACCCGGACTAACTGTACACGGACTAGCTGTACCCGGACTAGCTGTACCCGGACTAACTGTACACGGACTAGCTGTACCCGGACTAACTGTACCCGGACTAGCTGTACCCGGACTAGCTGTACCCGGACTAACTGTACACGGACTAACTGTACACGGACTAACTGTACACGGACTAGCTGTACAGGGACTGGCTGTACGCGGACTAGCTGTACCCGGACTAGCTGTACACGGACTAACTGGACACGGACTAGCTGTACCCGGACTAACTGTACACGGACTAGCTGTACCCGGACTAGCTGTACCCGGACTAACTGTACACGGACTAGCTGTACCCGGACTAGCTGTACCCGGACTAACTGTACACGGACTAGCTGTACCCGGACTAACTGTACACGGACTAGATGTAACCGGACTAACTGTACACGGACTAGCTGTACCCGGACTAGCTGTACACGGACTAGCTGTACCCAGACTAGCTGTACCCCGACTAGCTGTACACGGACTAACTGTACACGGACTAACTGTACACGGACTAACTGTACACGGACTAACTGTACACGGACTAACTGGACACGGACTAGCTGTACACGGACTAGCTGTACACGGACTAACTGTACCTGGACTAGCTGTACCCGGACTAACTGTACACGGACTAACTGTACACGGACAAGCTGTACCCGGACTAACTGTACCCGGACTAGCTGTACAGGGACTAGCTGTACCCGGACTAGCTGTACCCGGACTAGCTGTACACGGACTAGCTGTACCCGGACTAGCTGTACCCGGACTAGCTGTACCCGGACCGGCTGTACACGGACTAACTGTACCCGGACTAGCTGTACACGGACCGGCTGTACACAGACTAGCTGTACCCGGACGAGCTGTACCCGGACTAACTGTACCCGGACTAACTGTACCCGGACTAGCTGTACCCGGACTAGCTGTACCCGGACTAACTGTACCCGGACTAGCTGTACCCGGACTAGCTGTACCCGGACTAACTGTACACGGACTAACTTTACACGGACTAGCTGCACCCAGACTAACTGTACACGGACTAGCTGTTCACGGACTAGCTGTACCCGGACTAGCTGCACCCAGACTAACTGTACCCGGACCAGCTGTACACGGACTAACTGTACCCAGACGAGCTGTACCCGGACGAGCTGTACACGGACTAGCTGTACACGGACTAACTGTACCCGGACTAGCTGCACCCAGACTAACTGTACCCGGACCAGCTGTACACGTACTAACTGTACCCAGACTAGCTGTACCCGGACGAGCTGTACACGGACTAGCTGTACACGGACTAACTGTACCCGGACTAGCTGGACAGGGACTAGCTGTACACGGACCGGCTGTACACGGACCGGCTGTGCACGGACTAACTGTACCCGGACTAGCTGTACCCGGACTAGCTGTACACGGACTAGCTGTACACGGACTAGCTGTACACGGACTAGCTGGACAGGGACTAGCTGTACACGGACTAGCTGTACACGGACTAGCTGTACCCGGACTAACTGTACACGGACCAGCTGTACCCGGACTAGCTGTACCCGGACTCGCTGTACCCGGACTAGCTGTACCCGGACTAGCTGTACACGGACCAGCTGTACTGTACCCGGACTAGCTGTACACGGACTAGCTGTACCCGGACCAGCTGTACCCGGACCAGCTGTACCCGGACTAGCTGTACCCGGACTAGCTGTACCCGGACTAGCTGTACACGGACTAGCTGTACACGGACTAACTGTACACGGACTGGCTATACCCGGACTAGCTGTACCCGGACTAACTGTACACGGACTAACTGTACACGGACTAGCTGAACACGGACTAACTGTACCCGGACTAGCTGTACCCGGACTAGCTGCACACGGACTAACTGTACCCGGACTAGCTGTACACGGACTAACTGTACACGGACTAGCTGTACCCGGACTAGCTGTACCCCGACTAACCGTACCCGGACGAGCTGTACACGGACTAGCTGTACACGGACTAACTGTACCCGGACTAGCTGTACCCGGACTAGCTGTACCCGGACTAGCTGTACCCGGACTAGCTGTACCCGGACTAGCTGTACACGGACTAGCTGCACCCGGACTAGCTGTACCCGGACTAGCTGTACCCGGACTAACTGTACACGGACTAGCTGTACCCAGACTAGCTGTACACGGACTAACTGTACCCGGACTAGTTGTACACGGACTAACTGTACCCGGACTAGCTGTACACGGACGAGCTGTACCCGGGCTAGCTGTACCCGGACTAGCTGTACCCGGACTAACTGTACCCAGACTAGCTGTACCCGGACTCACTGCACACGGACTAGCTGTACCCGGACTAGCTGTACACGGACTAGCTGTACCCGGACTAGCTGTACAGGGACTAGCTGTACAGGGACTAGCTGTACACGGACTAGCTGTACACGGACTAGCTGTACCCGGACTAGCTGTACCCGGACTAGCTGTACCCGGACTAACTGTACAGGGACTAGCTGTACCCGGACTAACTGTACACGGACTAGCTGTACACGGACTAGCTGTACCCGGACTAACTGTACACGGACTAGCTGTACCCGGACTAACTGTACACGGACTAGCTGTACAGGGACTAGCTGTACCCGGACTAACTGTACCCGGACTAACTGTACACGGACTAGCTGTACACGGACTAGCTGTACACGGATTAACTGTACACGGACTAACTGTACCCGGACTAGCTGCACCCGGACGAGCTGTACACGGACCAGCTGTACACGGACTAGCTGTACCCGGACTAACTGCACACGGACTAGCTGTACCCGGACTGGCTGTACACGGACTAACTGTACCCGGACTAACTGTACACGGACTAACTGTACACGGACTCGCTGCACCCGGACTAGCTGTACCCGGACTAGCTGTACAGGGACTAACTGTACCCGGACTAACTGTACACGGACTAACTGTACACGGACTAGCTGTACCCGGACTAGCTGTACACGGACTGGCTGCACAGGGACTAACTGTACCCGGACTAACTGTACACGGACTAACTGTACACGGACTAGCTGTACACGGACTAGCTGTACACGGACTAGCTGTACACGGACTAGCTGTACCCGGACTAACTGCACACGGACTAGCTGTACCCGGACTAGCTGTACCCGGACTAGCTGTACAGGGACTAGCTGTACACGGACTAGCTGTACCCGGACTAACTGTACAGGGACTAGCTGTACCCGGACTAACTGTACACGGACTAGCTGTACCCGGACTAACTGTACACGGACTAGCTGTACCCGGACTAGCTGCACCCGGACGAGCTGTACCCGGACTAGCTGTACACGGACTGGCTGTACAGGGACTAACTGTACCCGGACTAACTGTACACGGACTGGCTGTACACGGACTGGCTGTACACGGACTAACTGTACACGGACTAGCTGTACCCGGACGAGCTGTACCCGGACGAGCTGTACCCGGACTAACTGTACCCGGACTAGCTGTACACGGACTGGCTGTACACGGACTGGCTGTACAAGGACTGGCTGTACACGGACTAACTGTACACGGACTAGCTGTACACGGACTAACTGTACACGGACTAACTGTACACGGACTAACTGTACCCGGACTAGCTGTACCCGGACTAGCTGCACACGGACTAACTGTACCCGGACTAGCTGTACACGGACTAACTGTACACGGACTAGCTGTACCCGGACTAGCTGTACCCCGACTAACCGTACCCGGACGAGCTGTACACGGACTAGCTGTACACGGACTAACTGTACCCGGACTAGCTGTACACGGACTAGCTGTACACGGACTAGCTGTACCCGGGCTAGCTGTACCCGGACTAGCTGTACCCGGACTAACTGTACCCAGACTAGCTGTACCCGGACTAACTGCACACGGACTAGCTGTACCCGGACTAGCTGTACACGGACTAGCTGTACCCGGACTAGCTGTACAGGGACTAGCTGTACACGGACTAGCTGTACCCGGACTAGCTGTACCCGGACTAACTGTACAGGGACTAGCTGTACACGGACTAACTGTACACGGACTAGCTGTACACGGACTAGCTGTACCCGGACTAACTGTACACGGACTAGCTGTACCCGGACTAACTGTACACGGACTAGCTGTACAGGGACTAGCTGTACCCGGACTAACTGTACCCGGACTAACTGTACACGGACTAGCTGTACACGGACTAGCTGTACCCGGATTAACTGTACACGGACGAACTGTACCCGGACTAGCTGCACCCGGACGAGCTGTACACGGACCAGCTGTACACGGACTAGCTGTACCCGGACTATCTGCACACGGACTAGCTGTACCCGGACTGGCTGTACACGGACTGGCTGTACAGGGACTAACTGTACCCGGACTAACTGTACACGGACTAACTGTACACGGACTAACTGTACACGGACTAACTGTACACGGACTAACTGTACACGGACAAGCTGTACACGGACTAGCTGTACCCGGACTAGCTGTACCCGGACTAACTGCACACGGACTAGCTGTACCCGGACTAGCTGTACAGGGACTAGCTGTACACGGACCAGCTGTACCCGGACTAACTGTACAGGGACTAGCTGTACCCGGACTAACTGTACACGGACTAGCTGTACACGGACTAGCTGTACACGGACTAACTGTACACGGACTAGCTGTACCCGGACTAGCTGCACCCGGACGAGCTGTACCCGGACTAGCTGTACACGGACTGGCTGTACAGGGACTAACTGTACCCGGACTAACTGTACACGGACTGGCTGTACACGGACTGGCTGTACACGGACTGGCTGTACACGGACTAGCTGTACCCGGACGAGCTGTACCCGGACGAGCTGTACCCGGACTAACTGTACCCGGACTAGTTGTACACGGACTGGCTGTACACGGACTGGCTGTACACGGACTAGCTGTACACGGACTAGCTGTACCCGGACTAGCTGTACCCGGACTAGCTGTACCCGGACTAGCTGTACCCGGACTAGCTGTACCCGGACTAGCTGTACACGGACTAGCTGTACCCGGACTAGCTGTACACGGACTAACTGTACAGGGACTAGCTGTACCCGGACTAACTGTACCCGGACTAGCTTTACCCAGACTAACTGTGCACGGACTGGCTGTACACGGACTAACTGTACACGGACTGGCTGTACACGGACTAACTGTACCCGGACTAACTGTACACGGACTAGCTGTACCGGGACTAACTGTACCCGGACTAACTGTACACGGACTAGCTGTACCCGGACTAACTGTACCCGGACTAGCTGTACCCGGACTAACTGTACACGGACTAACTGTACACGGACTAACTGTACACGGACTAGCTGTACAGGGACTAGCTGTACCCGGACTAACTGTACCCGGACTAACTGTACACGGACTAGCTGTACACGGACTAGCTGTACCCGGATTATCTGTACACGGACTAACTGTACCCGGACTAGCTGCACCCGGACGAGCTGTACACGGACCAGCTGTACACGGACTAGCTGTACCCGGACTAACTGCACACGGACTAGCTGTACCCGGACTGGCTGTACACGGACTGGCTGTACAGGGACTAACTGTACCCGGACTAACTGTACACGGACTAACTGTACACGGACTAACTGTACACGGACTAACTGTACACGGACTAACTGTACACGGACTAGCTGTACACGGACTAGCTGTACCCGGACTAACTGCACACGGACTAGCTGTACCCGGACTAGCTGTACCCGGACTAGCTGTACAGGGACTTGCTGTACCCGGACTAGCTGCACCCGGACGAGCTGTACCCGGACTAGCTGGACACGGACTGGCTGTACACGGACTAGCTGTACACGGACTAACTGTACACGGACTAGCTGTACCCGGACTAGCTGCACCCGGACGAGCTGTACCCGGACTAGCTGGACACGGACTGGCTGTACAGGGACTAACTGTACCCGGACTAACTGTACACGGACTGGCTGTACACGGACTGGCTGTACACGGACTGGCTGTACACGGACTAGCTGTACCCGGACGAGCTGTACCCGGACGAGCTGTACCCGGACTAACTGTACCCGGACTAGTTGTACACGGACTGGCTGTACACGGACTGGCTGTACACGGACTAACTGTACAGGGACCAGCTGTACACGGACTAGCTGTACCCGGACTAGCTGTACACGGACTAGCTGTACCCGGACTAGCTGTACCCGGACTAGCTGTACACGGACTAGCTGTACCCGGACTAGCTGTACCCGGACTAACTGTACAGGGACTAGCTGTACCCGGACTAACTGTACCCGGACTAGCTTTACCCAGACTAACTGTGCACGGACTGGCTGTACACGGACTAACTGTACACGGACTGGCTGTACACGGACTAACTGTACCCGGACTAACTGTACACGGACGAGCTGTACCGGGACTAACTGCACCCGGACTAACTGTACACGGACTAGCTGTACCCGGACTAACTGTACCCGGACTAGCTGTACCCGGACTAACTGTACACGGACTAACTGTACACGGACTAACTGTACACGGACTAGCTGTACAGGGACTGGCTGTACGCGGACTGGCTGTACCCGGACTAGCTGTACACGGACTAACTGTACACGGACTAGCTGTACCCGGACTAACTGTACACGGACTAGCTGTACCCGGACTAGCTGTACCCGGACTAACTGTACACGGACTAGCTGTACCCGGACTAGCTGTACCCGGACTAACTGTACACGGACTAGCTGTACCCGGACTAACTGTACACGGACTAGATGTAACCGGACTAACTGTACACGGACTAGCTGTACCCGGACTAGCTGGACACGGACTAGCTGTACCCAGACTAGCTGTACACGGAATAGCTGTAACCGGACTAACTGCACCCGGACTAACTGTACACGGACTAGCTGTACCCGGACGAACTGTACCCGGACTAACTGTACCCGGACTAACTGTACACGGACTAACTGTCCCGGACTAGCTGTACCCGGACTAGCTGTACCCGGACGAACTGTACACGGACTAGCTGTACACGGACTAGCTGTAACCGGACTAGCTGTACCCGGACTAACTGTACCCGGACAAACTGTACCCGGACAAACTGTACACGGACTAGCTGCACCCAGACTAGCTGTACCCGGACTAACTGTACACGGACTAGCTGCACCCGGACTAACTGTACACGGACTAGCTGTAACCGGACTAACTGTACACGGACTAGCTGTACCCGGACTCGCTGTACACGGACTAGCTGTACCCGGACTAGCTGTACCCGGACTAGCTGTACCCGGAATAGCTGTAACCGGACTAACTGTACCCGGACTAACTGTACACGGACTAGCTGTACCCGGACTAACTGTACCCGGACTAACTGTACACGGACTAACTGTACACGGACTAGCTGTACCCGGACTAACTGTACACGGACTGGCTGTACACGGACTAACTGTACCCGGACTAGCTGTACCCGGACTAGCTGTACCCGGACGAACTGTACACGGACTAGCTGTAACCGGACTAACTGTACCCGGACTAACTGTACCCGGACGAACTGTACCCGGACTAACTGTACCCCGACTAGCTGTACACGGACTAACTGTACACGGACTAACTGTACACGGACTAACTGTACACGGACTAGCTGTACCCGGACTAGCTGTACCCGGACTAACTGTACCTGGACTAGCTGTACCCGGACTAACTGTACACGGACAAACTGTACACGGACAAGCTGTACCCGGACTAACTGTACCCGGACTAACTGTACACGGACTAACTGTACACGGACAAGCTGTACCCGGACTAACTGTACCCGGACTAGCTGTACACGGACGAGCTGTACCCGGACTAACTGTACACGGACCGGCTGAACACGGACTAACTGTACCCGGACCGGCTGTACACAGACCAGCTGTACCCGGACTAGCTGTACCCGGACTAGCTGTACCCGGACTAACTGTACCCGGACTAACTGTACCCGGACTAACTGTACCCGGACTTGCTGTACCCGGACTAACTGTCCCCGGACTAGCTGTACCCGGACTAACTGTACCCGGACTAACTGTACCCGGACTAACTGGACACGGACTAGCTGTACCCGGACTAGCTGTACCCGGACTAGCTGTACCCGGACTAGCTGTACCCGGACTAACTGTACAGGGACGAGCTGTACAGGGACTAGCTGTACACGGACCGGCTGTACACGGACTAACTGTACCCGGACTAACTGTACACGCACTAGCTGTACCCGGACTAGCTGTACACGGACTAACTGTACCCAGACTAGCTGTACCCGGACTAGCTGCACCCGGACTAACTGTACAGGGACGAGCTGTACAGGGACTAGCTGTACACGGACCGGCTGTACACGGACTAACTGTACCCGGACTAGCTGTACCCGGACTAGCTGTACCCGGACTAGCTGTACACGGACTAGCTGTACACGGACTAGCTGTACACGGACTAACTGTACCCGGACTAGCTGGACAGGCACTAGCTGTACACGGACTAGCTGTACACGGACCAGCTGTACCCGGACTAGCTATACACGGACTAGCTGTACCCGGACGAGCTGTACCCGGACTAGCTGTACCCGGACTAGCTGTACCCGGACTAACTGTACACGGACTAGCTGTACCCGGACTAGCTGTACCCGGACTAGCTGTACCCGGACTAGCTGTACACGGACTAACTGTACACGGACTGGCTATACCCGGACTAGCTGTACCCGGACTAACTGTACACGGACTAACTGTACACGGACTAGCTGTACACGGACTAACTGTACCCGGACTAGCTGTACCCGGACTAGCTGCACACGGACTAGCTGCACACGGACTAACTGTACCCGGACTAGCTGTACATGGACTAACTGTACACGGACTAGCTGTACCCGGACTAGCTGTACCCCGACTAACCGTACCCGGACGAGCTGTACACGGACTAGCTGTACACGGACTAACTGTACCCGGACTAGCTGTACCCGGACTAGCTGTACCCGGACTAGCTGTACACGGACTAGCTGCACCCGGACTAGCTGTACCCGGACTAGCTGTACCCGGACTAACTGTACACGGACTAGCTGTACCCAGACTAGCTGTACACGGACTAACTGTACCCGGACTAGCTGTACACGGACTAACTGTACCCGGACTAGCTGTACACGGACTAGCTGTACCCGGGCTAGCTGTACCCGGACTAGCTGTACCCGGACTAACTGTACCCAGACTAGCTGTACCCGGACTAACTGCACACGGACTAGCTGTACAGGGACTAGCTGTACACGGACTAGCTGTACCCGGACTAGCTGTACCCGGACTAACTGTACAGGGACTAGCTGTACCCGGACTAACTGTACACGGACTAGCTGTACACGGACTAGCTGTACCCGGACTAACTGTACACGGACTAGCTGTACCCGGACTAACTGTACACGGACTAGCTGTACAGGGACTAGCTGTACCCGGACTAACTGTACCCGGACTAACTGTACACGGACTAGCTGTACACGGACTAGCTGTACCCGGATTAACTGTACACGGACTAACTGTACCCGGACTAGCTGCACCCGGACGAGCTGTACACGGACCAGCTGTACACGGACTAGCTGTACCCGGACTAACTGCACACGGACTAGCTGTACCCGGACTGGCTGTACACGGACTGGCTGTACAGGGACTAACTGTACCCGGACTAACTGTACACGGACTAGCTGTACACGGACTAGCTGTACACGGACTAGCTGTACACGGACTAGCTGTACACGGACTAGCTGTACCCGGACTAACTGCACACGGACTAGCTGTACCCGGACTAGCTGTACCCGGACTAGCTGTACAGGGACTAGCTGTACACGGACTAGCTGTACCCGGACTAACTGTACAGGGACTAGCTGTACCCGGACTAACTGTACACGGACTAGCTGTACACGGACTAGCTGTACCCGGACTAACTGTACACGGACTAACTGTACACGGACTAGCTGCACCCGGACGAGCTGTACCCGGACTAGCTGTACACGGACTGGCTGCACAGGGACTAACTGTACCCGGACTAACTGTACACGGACTGGCTGTACACGGACTGGCTGTACACGGACTGGCTGTACACGGACTAGCTGTACCCGGACGAGCTGTACCCGGACGAGCTGTACCCGGACTAACTGTACCCGGACTAGCTGTACACGGACTGGCTGTACACGGACTGGCTGTACACGGACTAACTGTACACGGACTAGCTGTACAGGGACTAGCTGTACAGGGACTAACTGTACACGGAATAGCTGTACCCGGACTAACTGCACACGGACTCGCTGCACCCGGACTAGCTGTACACGGACTAGCTGTACACGGACTAACTGTACACGGACTAACTGTACACGGACTAACTGTACCCGGACTAGCTGTACCCGGACTAGCTGCACACGGACTAACTGTACCCGGACTAGCTGTACACGGACTAACTGTACACGGACTAGCTGTACCCGGACTAGCTGTACCCCGACTAACCGTACCCGGACGAGCTGTACACGGACTAGCTGTACACGGACTAACTGTACCCGGACTAGCTGTACACGGACTAGCTGTACACGGACTAGCTGTACCCGGGCTAGCTGTACCCGGACTAGCTGTACCCGGACTAACTGTACCCAGACTAGCTGTACCCGGACTAACTGCACACGGACTAGCTGTACCCGGACTAGCTGTACACGGACTAGCTGTACCCGGACTAGCTGTACAGGGACTAGCTGTACACGGACTAGCTGTACCCGGACTAGCTGTACCCGGACTAACTGTACAGGGACTAGCTGTACACGGACTAACTGTACACGGACTAGCTGTACACGGACTAGCTGTACCCGGACTAACTGTACACGGACTAGCTGTACCCGGACTAACTGTACACGGACTAGCTGTACAGGGACTAGCTGTACCCGGACTAACTGTACCCGGACTAACTGTACACGGACTAGCTGTACACGGACTAGCTGTACCCGGATTAACTGTACACGGACGAACTGTACCCGGACTAGCTGCACCCGGACGAGCTGTACACGGACCAGCTGTACACGGACTAGCTGTACCCGGACTATCTGCACACGGACTAGCTGTACCCGGACTGGCTGTACACGGACTGGCTGTACAGGGACTAACTGTACCCGGACTAACTGTACACGGACTAACTGTACACGGACTAACTGTACACGGACTAACTGTACACGGACTAGCTGTACACGGACAAGCTGTACCCGGACTAGCTGTACCCGGACTAGCTGTACCCGGACTAACTGCACACGGACTAGCTGTACCCGGACTAGCTGTACAGGGACTAGCTGTACACGGACCAGCTGTACCCGGACTAACTGTACAGGGACTAGCTGTACCCGGACTAACTGTACACGGACTAGCTGTACACGGACTAGCTGTACACGGACTAACTGTACACGGACTAGCTGTACCCGGACTAGCTGCACCCGGACGAGCTGTACCCGGACTAGCTGTACACGGACTGGCTGTACAGGGACTAACTGTACCCGGACTAACTGTACACGGACTGGCTGTACACGGACTGGCTGTACACGGACTGGCTGTACACGGACTAGCTGTACCCGGACGAGCTGTACCCGGACGAGCTGTACCCGGACTAACTGTACCCGGACTAGTTGTACACGGACTGGCTGTACACGGACTGGCTGTACACGGACTAGCTGTACACGGACTAGCTGTACCCGGACTAGCTGTACCCGGACTAGCTGTACCCGGACTAGCTGTACCCGGACTAGCTGTACCCGGACTAGCTGTACACGGACTAGCTGTACCCGGACTAGCTGTACACGGACTAACTGTACAGGGACTAGCTGTACCCGGACTAACTGTACCCGGACTAGCTTTACCCAGACTAACTGTGCACGGACTGGCTGTACACGGACTAACTGTACACGGACTGGCTGTACACGGACTAACTGTACCCGGACTAACTGTACACGGACTAGCTGTACCGGGACTAACTGTACCCGGACTAACTGTACACGGACTAGCTGTACCCGGACTAACTGTACCCGGACTAGCTGTACCCGGACTAACTGTACACGGACTAACTGTACACGGACTAACTGTACACGGACTAGCTGTACAGGGACTAGCTGTACCCGGACTAACTGTACCCGGACTAACTGTACACGGACTAGCTGTACACGGACTAGCTGTACCCGGATTATCTGTACACGGACTAACTGTACCCGGACTAGCTGCACCCGGACGAGCTGTACACGGACCAGCTGTACACGGACTCGCTGTACCCGGACTAACTGCACACGGACTAGCTGTACCCGGACTGGCTGTACACGGACTGGCTGTACAGGGACTAACTGTACCCGGACTAACTGTACACGGACTAACTGTACACGGACTAACTGTACACGGACTAACTGTACACGGACTAACTGTACACGGACTAGCTGTACACGGACTAGCTGTACCCGGACTAACTGCACACGGACTAGCTGTACCCGGACTAGCTGTACCCGGACTAGCTGTACAGGGAGTTGCTGTACCCGGACTAGCTGCACCCGGACGAGCTGTACCCGGACTGGCTGGACACGGACTGGCTGTACACGGACTAGCTGTACACGGACTAACTGTACACGGACTAGCTGTACCCGGACTAGCTGCACCCGGACGAGCTGTACCCGGACTAGCTGGACACGGACTGGCTGTACAGGGACTAACTGTACCCGGACTAACTGTACACGGACTGGCTGTACACGGACTGGCTGTACACGGACTGGCTGTACACGGACTAGCTGTACCCGGACGAGCTGTACCCGGACGAGCTGTACCCGGACTAACTGTACCCGGACTAGTTGTACACGGACTGGCTGTACACGGACTGGCTGTACACGGACTAACTGTACAGGGACCAGCTGTACACGGACTAGCTGTACCCGGACTAGCTGTACACGGACTAGCTGTACCCGGACTAGCTGTACCCGGACTAGCTGTACACGGACTAGCTGTACCCGGACTAGCTGTACCCGGACTAACTGTACAGGGACTAGCTGTACCCGGACTAACTGTACCCGGACTAGCTTTACCCAGACTAACTGTGCACGGACTGGCTGTACACGGACTAACTGTACACGGACTGGCTGTACACGGACTAACTGTACCCGGACTAACTGTACACGGACGAGCTGTACCGGGACTAACTGCACCCGGACTAACTGTACACGGACTAGCTGTACCCGGACTAACTGTACCCGGACTAGCTGTACCCGGACTAACTGTACACGGACTAACTGTACACGGACTAACTGTACACGGACTAGCTGTACAGGGACTGGCTGTACGCGGACTGGCTGTACCCGGACTAGCTGTACACGGACTAACTGTACACGGACTAGCTGTACCCGGACTAACTGTACACGGACTAGCTGTACCCGGACTAGCTGTACCCGGACTAACTGTACACGGACTAGCTGTACCCGGACTAGCTGTACCCGGACTAACTGTACACGGACTAGCTGTACCCGGACTAACTGTACACGGACTAGATGTAACCGGACTAACTGTACACGGACTAGCTGTACCCGGACTAGCTGGACACGGACTAGCTGTACCCAGACTAGCTGTACACGGAATAGCTGTAACCGGACTAACTGCACCCGGACTAACTGTACACGGACTAGCTGTACCCGGACGAACTGTACCCGGACTAACTGTACCCGGACTAACTGTACACGGACTAACTGTCCCGGACTAGCTGTACCCGGACTAGCTGTACCCGGACGAACTGTACACGGACTAGCTGTACACGGACTAGCTGTAACCGGACTAGCTGTACCCGGACTAACTGTACCCGGACAAACTGTACCCGGACAAACTGTACACGGACTAGCTGCACCCAGACTAGCTGTACCCGGACTAACTGTACACGGACTAGCTGCACCCGGACTAACTGTACACGGACTAGCTGTAACCGGACTAACTGTACACGGACTAGCTGTACCCGGACTCGCTGTACACGGACTAGCTGTACCCGGACTAGCTGTACCCGGACTAGCTGTACCCGGAATAGCTGTAACCGGACTAACTGTACCCGGACTAACTGTACACGGACTAGCTGTACCCGGACTAACTGTACCCGGACTAACTGTACACGGACTAACTGTACACGGACTAGCTGTACCCGGACTAACTGTACACGGACTGGCTGTACACGGACTAACTGTACCCGGACTAGCTGTACCCGGACTAGCTGTACCCGGACGAACTGTACACGGACTAGCTGTAACCGGACTAACTGTACCCGGACTAACTGTACCCGGACGAACTGTACCCGGACTAACTGTACCCCGACTAGCTGTACACGGACTAACTGTACACGGACTAACTGTACACGGACTAACTGTACACGGACTAGCTGTACCCGGACTAGCTGTACCCGGACTAACTGTACCTGGACTAGCTGTACCCGGACTAACTGTACACGGACAAACTGTACACGGACAAGCTGTACCCGGACTAACTGTACCCGGACTAACTGTACACGGACTAACTGTACACGGACAAGCTGTACCCGGACTAACTGTACCCGGACTAGCTGTACACGGACGAGCTGTACCCGGACTAACTGTACACGGACCGGCTGAACACGGACTAACTGTACCCGGACCGGCTGTACACAGACCAGCTGTACCCGGACTAGCTGTACCCGGACTAGCTGTACCCGGACTAACTGTACCCGGACTAACTGTACCCGGACTAACTGTACCCGGACTAACTGTACCCGGACTTGCTGTACCCGGACTAACTGTCCCCGGACTAGCTGTACCCGGACTAACTGTACCCGGACTAACTGTACCCGGACTAACTGGACACGGACTAGCTGTACCCGGACTAGCTGTACCCGGACTAGCTGTACCCGGACTAGCTGTACCCGGACTAACTGTACAGGGACGAGCTGTACAGGGACTAGCTGTACACGGACCGGCTGTACACGGACTAACTGTACCCGGACTAACTGTACACGCACTAGCTGTACCCGGACTAGCTGTACACGGACTAACTGTACCCAGACTAGCTGTACCCGGACTAGCTGCACCCGGACTAACTGTACAGGGACGAGCTGTACAGGGACTAGCTGTACACGGACCGGCTGTACACGGACTAACTGTACCCGGACTAGCTGTACCCGGACTAGCTGTACCCGGACTAGCTGTACACGGACTAGCTGTACACGGACCAGCTGTACACGGACTAACTGTACCCGGACTAGCTGGACAGGCACTAGCTGTACACGGACTAGCTGTACACGGACCAGCTGTACCCGGACTAGCTATACACGGACTAGCTGTACCCGGACGAGCTGTACCCGGACTAGCTGTACCCGGACTAGCTGTACCCGGACTAACTGTACACGGACTAGCTGTACCCGGACTAGCTGTACCCGGACTAGCTGTACCCGGACTAGCTGTACACGGACTAACTGTACACGGACTGGCTATACCCGGACTAGCTGTACCCGGACTAACTGTACACGGACTAACTGTACACGGACTAGCTGTACACGGACTAACTGTACCCGGACTAGCTGTACCCGGACTAGCTGCACACGGACTAGCTGCACACGGACTAACTGTACCCGGACTAGCTGTACATGGACTAACTGTACACGGACTAGCTGTACCCGGACTAGCTGTACCCCGACTAACCGTACCCGGACGAGCTGTACACGGACTAGCTGTACACGGACTAACTGTACCCGGACTAGCTGTACCCGGACTAGCTGTACCCGGACTAGCTGTACACGGACTAGCTGCACCCGGACTAGCTGTACCCGGACTAGCTGTACCCGGACTAACTGTACACGGACTAGCTGTACCCAGACTAGCTGTACACGGACTAACTGTACCCGGACTAGCTGTACACGGACTAACTGTACCCGGACTAGCTGTACACGGACTAGCTGTACCCGGGCTAGCTGTACCCGGACTAGCTGTACCCGGACTAACTGTACCCAGACTAGCTGTACCCGGACTAACTGCACACGGACTAGCTGTACAGGGACTAGCTGTACACGGACTAGCTGTACCCGGACTAGCTGTACCCGGACTAACTGTACAGGGACTAGCTGTACCCGGACTAACTGTACACGGACTAGCTGTACACGGACTAGCTGTACCCGGACTAACTGTACACGGACTAGCTGTACCCGGACTAACTGTACACGGACTAGCTGTACAGGGACTAGCTGTACCCGGACTAACTGTACCCGGACTAACTGTACACGGACTAGCTGTACACGGACTAGCTGTACCCGGATTAACTGTACACGGACTAACTGTACCCGGACTAGCTGCACCCGGACGAGCTGTACACGGACCAGCTGTACACGGACTAGCTGTACCCGGACTAACTGCACACGGACTAGCTGTACCCGGACTGGCTGTACACGGACTGGCTGTACAGGGACTAACTGTACCCGGACTAACTGTACACGGACTAGCTGTACACGGACTAGCTGTACACGGACTAGCTGTACACGGACTAGCTGTACACGGACTAGCTGTACCCGGACTAACTGCACACGGACTAGCTGTACCCGGACTAGCTGTACCCGGACTAGCTGTACAGGGACTAGCTGTACACGGACTAGCTGTACCCGGACTAACTGTACAGGGACTAGCTGTACCCGGACTAACTGTACACGGACTAGCTGTACACGGACTAGCTGTACCCGGACTAACTGTACACGGACTAACTGTACACGGACTAGCTGCACCCGGACGAGCTGTACCCGGACTAGCTGTACACGGACTGGCTGCACAGGGACTAACTGTACCCGGACTAACTGTACACGGACTGGCTGTACACGGACTGGCTGTACACGGACTGGCTGTACACGGACTAGCTGTACCCGGACGAGCTGTACCCGGACGAGCTGTACCCGGACTAACTGTACCCGGACTAGCTGTACACGGACTGGCTGTACACGGACTGGCTGTACACGGACTAACTGTACACGGACTAGCTGTACAGGGACTAGCTGTACAGGGACTAACTGTACACGGAATAGCTGTACCCGGACTAACTGCACACGGACTCGCTGCACCCGGACTAGCTGTACCCGGACGAACTGTACACGGACTAGCTGTACCCGGACGAGCTGTACCCGGACTAACTGTACCCGGACTAACTGTACCCGGACTAACTGTACCCGGACTGGCTGTACACGGACTGGCTGTACACGGACTGGCTGTACACGGACTAGCTGTACCCGGACTAGCTGTACCCCGACTAACCGTACCCGGACTAGCTGTACACGGACTAACTGTACCCGGACTAGCTGTACACGGACTAGCTGTACACGGACTAGCTGTACACGGACTAGCTGTACCCGGACGAGTTGTACCCGGACGAGCTGTACCCGGACTAACTGTACCCGGACTAACTGTACCCGGACTAACTGTACCCGGACTAACTGTACCCGGACTAACTGTACCCGGACTGGCTGTACACGGACTAACTGTACCCGGACGAGCTGTACCCGGACTAGCTGTACCCGGACTAACTGTACACGGACTAGCTGTACCCGGACTAGCTGTACCCGGACTAACTGTACAGGGACTAGCTCTACCCGGACTAAGTGTACACGGACTAGCTGTACACGGACTAGCTGTACACGGACTAGCTGTACACGGACTAGCTGTACACGGACTAACTGTACACGGACTAGCTGTACAGGGACTAGCTGTACCCGGACTTGCTGCTCCTGGACGAGCTGTACACGGACTAGCTGTACACGGACTAGCTGTACCCGGACTAACTGCACACGGACTAGCTGTACCCGGACTGGCTGTACACGGACTGGCTGTACAGGGACTAACTGTACCCGGACTAACTGTACACGGACTGGCTGTACACGGACTGGCTGAACACGGACTAGCTGTCCACGTACTAGCTGTACACGGACTAGCTGTACACGGACTAGCTGTACACGGACTAACTGTACCCGGACTAGCTGTACACGGACTAGCTGTACACGGACTAGCTGTACCCGGACGAGCTGTACCCGGACGAGCTGTACCCGGACTAACTGTACCCGGACTAACTGTACCCGGACTAACTGTACCCGGACTAACTGTACCCGGACTGGCTGTACACGGACTAACTGTACCCGGACTAGCTGTACCCGGACTAGCTGTACCCGGACTAACTGTACACGGACTAGCTGTACACGGACTTGCTGTACACGGACTAACTGTACCCGGACTAGCTGTACACGGACTAACTGTACCCGGACGAACTGTACACGGACTAGCTGTACCCGGACTAGCTGTACCCGGACTAGCTGTACCCGGACTAGCTGTACCCGGACTAACTGCACACGGACTAGCTGTACCTGGACTAGCTGTACACGGACTAGCTGTACCCGGACTAGCTGTACCCGGACTAACTGTACAGGGACTAGCTCTACCCGGACTAAGTGTACACGGACTAGCTGTACACGGACTAGCTGTACACGGAGTAGCTGTACACGGACTAGCTGTACCCGGACTAACTGTACCCGGACTGGCTGTACACGGACTGGCTGTACAGGGACTAACTGTACCCGGACTAACTGTACACGGACTGGCTGTACACGGACTGGCTGAACACGGACTAGCTGTACCCGGACTTGCTGCTCCTGGACGAGCTGTACACGGACTAGCTGTACACGGACTAGCTGTACCCGGACTAACTGCACACGGACTAGCTGTACCCGGACTGGCTGTACACGGACTGGCTGTACAGGGACTAACTGTACCCGGACTAACTGTACACGGACTGGCTGTACACGGACTGGCTGAACACGGACTAGCTGTCCACGTACTAGCTGTACACGGACTAGCTGTACACGGACTAGCTGTACACGGACTAACTGCACACGGACTAGCTGTACCCGGACTAGCTGTACACGGACTAGCTGTACCCGGACTAGCTGTACCCGGACGAGCTGTACCCGGACTAACTGCACACGGACTAACTGCACACGGACTAACTGCACACGGACGAGCTGTACCCGGACTGGCTGTACACGGACTAGCTGTACAGGGACTAACTGTACCCGGACTAACTGTACACGGACTGGCTGTACACGGACTGGCTTTACCCGGACTAACTGTACACGGACTAGCTGTACACGGACTAGATGTACACGGACTAGCTGTACACGGACTAGCTGTACCCGGACTAACTGCACACGGACTAGCTGTACCCGGACTAGCTGTACACGGACTAACTGTACACGGACTAGCTGTACCCGGACTAGCTGTACACGGACGAAATGTACCCGGACTAACTGCACACGGACTGGCTGTACACGGACTGGCTGCACACGGACTAACTGTACACGGACTAGCTGTACCCGGACTAGCTGTACCCGGACGAGCTGAACCGGACTAACTGTACCCGGACTAACTGTACACGGACTGGCTGTACACGGACTGGCTGTACACGGACTAGCTGTACCCGGACTAGCTGTACACGGACTGGCTGTACAGGGACTAACTGTACACGGACTAGCTGTACCCGGACTGGCTGTACACGGACTGGCTGCACACGGACTAACTGTACACGGACTAGCTGTACCCGGACTAGCTGTACCCGGACGAGCTGTACCCGGACTAACTGTACCCGGACTAACTGTACCCGGACTGGCTGTACACGGACTGGCTGTACACGGACTGGCTGTACACGGACTGTCTGTACACGGACAAACTGTACACGGACTAGCTGTACAGGGACTAACTGTACACGGACTAGCTGTACCCGGACTAACTGCACACGGACTCGCTGCACCCGGACTAGCTGTACCCGGACGAGCTGTACCCGGACTAACTGTACCCGGACTAACTGTACCCGGACTAACTGTACCCGGACTAACTGTACCCGGACTGGCTGTACACGGACTAACTGTACCCGGACTAGCTGTACACGGACAAACTGTACACGGACTAGCTGTACAGGGACTAACTGTACACGGACTAGCTGTACAGGGACTAGCTGTACCCGGACTTGCTGCTCCTGGACGAGCTGTACACGGACTAGCTGTACACGGACTAGCTGTACCCGGACTAACTGCACACGGACTAGCTGTACCCGGACTGGCTGTACACGGACTGGCTGTACAGGGACTAACTGTACCCGGACTAACTGTACACGGACTGGCTGTACACGGACTGGCTGAACACGGACTAGCTGTCCACGTACTAGCTGTACACGGACTAGCTGTACACGGACTAGCTGTACACGGACTAACTGCACACGGACTAGCTGTACCCGGACTAGCTGTACACGGACTAGCTGTACCCGGACTAGCTGTACCCGGACGAGCTGTACCCGGACTAACTGCACACGGACTAACTGCACACGGACTAACTGCACACGGACGAGCTGTACCCGGACTGGCTGTACACGGACTAGCTGTACAGGGACTAACTGTACCCGGACTAACTGTACACGGACTGGCTGTACACGGACTGGCTTTACCCGGACTAACTGTACACGGACTAGCTGTACACGGACTAGATGTACACGGACTAGCTGTACACGGACTAGCTGTACCCGGACTAACTGCACACGGACTAGCTGTACCCGGACTAGCTGTACACGGACTAACTGTACACGGACTAGCTGTACCCGGACTAGCTGTACACGGACGAAATGTACCCGGACTAACTGCACACGGACTGGCTGTACACGGACTGGCTGCACACGGACTAACTGTACACGGACGAGCTGTACCCGGACTAGCTGTACCCGGACGAGCTGAACCGGACTAACTGTACCCGGACTAACTGTACACGGACTGGCTGTACACGGACTGGCTGTACACGGACTAGCTGTACCCGGACTAGCTGTACACGGACTGGCTGTACAGGGACTAACTGTACACGGACTAGCTGTACCCGGACTGGCTGTACACGGACTGGCTGCACACGGACTAACTGTACACGGACTAGCTGTACCCGGACTAGCTGTACCCGGACGAGCTGTACCCGGACTAACTGTACCCGGACTAACTGTACCCGGACTGGCTGTACACGGACTGGCTGTACACGGACTGGCTGTACACGGACAAACTGTACACGGACTAGCTGTACAGGGACTAACTGTACACGGACTAGCTGTACCCGGACTAACTGCACACGGACTCGCTGCACCCGGACTAGCTGTACCCGGACGAACTGGACACGGACTAGCTGTACACGGACTAGCTGTACCCGGACGAGCTGCACCCGGACTAACTGTACCCGGACTAACTGTACCCGGACTAACTGTACCCGGACTGGCTGTACACGGACTGGCTGTACATGGACTAGCTGTACCCGGACTAGCTGTACCCCGACTAACCGTACCCGGACTAGCTGTACACGGACTAGCTGTACACGGACTAGCTGTACACGGACTAACTGTACCCGGACTAGCTGTACCCGGACTAGCTGTACCCGGACTAGCTGTACACGGACTAACTGTACCCGGACTAGCTGTACCCGGACTAGCTGTACACGGACTAGCTGTACACGGACTAACTGTACCCGGACTAGCTGTACACGGACTAGCTGTACACGGACTAGCTGTACCCGGACTAGCTGTACCCGGACTAGCTGTACCCGGACGAGCTGTACCCGGACTAGCTGTACCCGGACGAGCTGTACCCGGGCTAAATGTACCCGGACGAACTGTACCCGGACTGGCTGTACACGGACTAACTGTACCCGGACGAACTGTACCCGGACTAACTGTACACGGACTAACTGTACACGGACTAAATGTACCCGGACGAACTGTACCCGGACTAACTGTACACGGACTAGCTGTACAGGGACTAGCTGTACACGGACTAGCTGTACACGGACTAGCTGTACATGGACTAACTGTACAGGGACTAGCTGTACACGGACTAACTGTACCCGGACTAGCTGTACACGGACTAACTGTACCCGGACTAGCTGTACACGGACTAACTGTACACGGACTAACTGTACCCGGACTAACTGTACACGGACTAACTGTACACGGACTAACTGTACCCGGACTGGCTGTACACGGACTGGCTGTACAC
The DNA here is from genome assembly GCF_035084215.1 of Heptranchias perlo. Lineage (NCBI taxonomy): Eukaryota > Metazoa > Chordata > Chondrichthyes > Hexanchiformes > Hexanchidae > Heptranchias > Heptranchias perlo. Next base: position 41,952 of record NW_027139399.1, read on the forward strand.
GGACTAACTGTACCCGGACTAGCTGTACCCGGACTAACTGTACACGGACCAGCTGTACCCCGACTAACTGTACCCGGACTAGCTGTACACGGACTAGCTGTACCCGGACTAGCTGTACCCGGACTAGCTGTACACGGATTAGCTGTACCCGGACCAGCTGTAAACGGATTAGCTGTACCCGGACTAGCTGTACACGGACTAGCTGTACACGGACTAGCTGTACACGGACTAGCTGCACCCGGACTAGCTGTACACGGACTAGCTGCACCCGGACTAGCTGTACCCGGACTAGCTGTACCCGGACTAGCTGTACACGGATAAGCTGTACCCGGACTAGCTGTACACGGACTAACTGTACCCGGACTAGCTGTACCCGGACTAACTGTACCCGGACTAACTGTACCCGGACTAACTGTACAGGGACTAGCTGTACACGGACTAGCTGTACCCGGACTAGCTGTACCCGGACTAGCTGTACCCGGACTAGCTGTACCCAGACTAGCTGTACCCGGACTAACTGCACACGGACGAGCTGCACCTGGACTAGCTGTACACGGACTAGCTGTATCCGGACTAGCTGTACAGGGACTTGCTGTACACGGACTAGCTGTACCCGGACTAGCTGTACCCGGACTAACTGTACAGGGACTAGCTGTACCCGGACTAACTGTACACGGACTAGCTGTACACGGACTCGCTGTACCCGGACTAACTGTACACGGACTAGCTGTACCCGGACGAACTGTACACCGACTAGCTGTACAGGGACTAGCTGTACCCGGACTAGCTGCACCCGGACGAGCTGTACACGGACTAGCTGTACACGGACTAGCTGTACACGGACTAACTGCACACGGACTAAATGTACCCGGACTGGCTGTACACGGACTGGCTGAACACGGACGAGCTGTACCCGGACTAACTGTACCCGGACTAACTGTACCCGGACTGGCTGTACACGGACTGGCTGTACCCGGACTGGCTGTACACGGACTGTCTGTACACGGACAAACTGTACACGGACTAGCTGTACAGGGACTAACTGTACACGGACTAGCTGTACCCGGACTAACTGCACACGGACTCGCTGTACACGGACTGGCTGTACATGGACTAGCTGTACCCGGACTAGCTGTACCCCGACTAACCGTACCCGGACTAGCTGTACCCAGACTAGCTGTACAGGGACTAACTGTACACGGACTAGCTGTACCCGGACGAGCTGAACCGGACTAACTGTACCCGGACTAACTGTACACGGACTGGCTGTACACGGACTGGCTGTACACGGACTAGCTGTACCCGGACTAGCTGTACACGGACTGGCTGTACAGGGACTAACTGTACACGGACTAGCTGTACCCGGACTGGCTGTACACGGACTGGCTGCACACGGACTAACTGTACACGGACTAGCTGTACCCGGACTAGCTGTACCCGGACGAGCTGTACCCGGACTAACTGTACCCGGACTAACTGTACCCGGACTGGCTGTACACGGACTGGCTGTACACGGACTGGCTGTACACGGACTGGCTGTACACGGACAAACTGTACACGGACTAGCTGTACAGGGACTAACTGTACACGGACTAGCTGTACCCGGACTAACTGCACACGGACTCGCTGCACCCGGACTAGCTGTACCCGGACGAACTGGACACGGACTAGCTGTACACGGACTAGCTGTACCCGGACGAGCTGCACCCGGACTAACTGTACCCGGACTAACTGTACCCGGACTAACTGTACACGGACTAGCTGTACACGGACTAGCTGTACACGGACTAACTGTACCCGGACTAGCTGTACCCGGACTAGCTGTACCCGGACAAGCTGTACACGGACTAACTGTACCCGGACTAGCTGTACCCGGACTAGCTGTACACGGACTAGCTGTACACGGACTAACTGTACCCGGACTAGCTGTACACGGACTAGCTGTACACGGACTAGCTGTACCCGGACTAGCTGTACCCGGACTAGCTGTACCCGGACGAGCTGTACCCGGGCTAAATGTACCCGGACGAACTGTACCCGGACTAACTGTACCCGGACTGGCTGTACACGGACTAACTGTACCCGGACGAACTGTACCCGGACTAACTGTACACGGACTAACTGTACACGGACTAAATGTACCCGGACGAACTGTACCCGGACTAACTGTACACGGACTAGCTGTACAGGGACTAGCTGTACACGGACTAGCTGTACACGGACTAGCTGTACATGGACTAACTGTACAGGGACTAGCTGTACACGGACTAACTGTACCCGGACTAGCTGTACACGGACTAACTGTACCCGGACTAGCTGTACACGGACTAACTGTACACGGACAAACTGTACCCGGACTAACTGTACACGGACTAACTGTACATGGACTAACTGTACCCGGACTGGCTGTACACGGACTGGCTGTACACGGACTAACTGTACCCGGACTAGCTGTACCCGGACTAACTGTACACGGACCAGCTGTACCCCGACTAACTGTACCCGGACTAGCTGTACACGGACTAGCTGTACCCGGACTAGCTGTACCCGGACTAGCTGTACACGGATTAGCTGTACCCGGACCAGCTGTAAACGGATTAGCTGTACCCGGACTAGCTGTACACGGACTAGCTGTACACGGACTAGCTGTACACGGACTAGCTGCACCCGGACTAGCTGTACACGGACTAGCTGCACCCGGACTAGCTGTACCCGGACTAGCTGTACCCGGACTAGCTGTACACGGATTAGCTGTACCCGGACTAGCTGTACACGGACTAACTGTACCCGGACTAGCTGTACCCGGACTAACTGTACCCGGACTAACTGTACCCGGACTAACTGTACAGGGACTAGCTGTACACGGACTAGCTGTACCCGGACTAGCTGTACCCGGACTAGCTGTACCCGGACTAGCTGTACCCAGACTAGCTGTACCCGGACTAACTGCACACGGACGAGCTGCACCTGGACTAGCTGTACACGGACTAGCTGTACCCGGACTAGCTGTACAGGGACTTGCTGTACACGGACTAGCTGTACCCGGACTAGCTGTACCCGGACTAACTGTACAGGGACTAGCTGTACCCGGACTAACTGTACACGGACTAGCTGTACACGGACTCGCTGTACCCGGACTAACTGTACACGGACTAGCTGTACCCGGACGAACTGTACACCGACTAGCTGTACAGGGACTAGCTGTACCCGGACTAGCTGCACCCGGACGAGCTGTACACGGACTAGCTGTACACGGACTAGCTGTACACGGACTAACTGCACACGGACTAAATGTACCCGGACTGGCTGTACACGGACTGGCTGAACACGGACTAGCTGTCCACGTACTAGCTGTACACGGACTAGCTGTACACGGACTAGCTGTACACGGACTAACTGCACACGGACTAGCTGCACCCGGACTAGCTGTACACGGACTAGCTGTACCCGGACTAGCTGTACCCGGACTAGCTGTACCCGGACTAACTGCACACGGACTAACTGCACACGGACTAACTGCACACGGACGAGCTGTACCCGGACTGGCTGTACACGGACTAGCTGTACAGGGACTAACTGTACCCGGACTAACTGTACACGGACTGGCTGTACACGGACTGGCTTTACCCGGACTAACTGTACACGGACTAGCTGTACACGGACTAGATGTACACGGACTAGCTGTACACGGACTAGCTGTACCCGGACTAACTGCACACGGACTAGCTGTACCCGGACTAGCTGTACACGGACTAACTGTACACGGACTAGCTGTACACGGACTAGCTGTACCCGGACTAGCTGTACACGGACGAAATGTACCCGGACTAACTGCACACGGACTGGCTGTACACGGACTGGCTGCACACGGACTAACTGTACACGGACTAGCTGTACCCGGACTAACTGTACCCGGACGAGCTGTACCCGGACTAACTGTACCCGGACTAACTGTACACGGACTGGCTGTACACGGACTGGCTGTACACGGACTAGCTGTACCCGGACGAGCTGTACACGGACTGGCTGTACAGGGACTAACTGTACACGGACTAGCTGTACCCGGACTGGCTGTACACGGACTGGCTGCACACGGACTAACTGTACACGGACTAGCTGTACCCGGACTAGCTGTACCCGGACGAGCTGTACCCGGACTAACTGTACCCGGACTAACTGTACCCGGACTGGCTGTACACGGACTGGCTGTACACGGACTGGCTGTACACGGACTGTCTGTACACGGACAAACTGTACACGGACTAGCTGTACAGGGACTAACTGTACACGGACTAGCTGTACCCGGACTAACTGCACACGGACTCGCTGCACCCGGACTAGCTGTACCCGGACGAACTGTACACGGACTAGCTGTACACGGACTAGCTGTACCCGGACGAGCTGCACCCGGACTAACTGTACCCGGACTAACTGTACCCGGACTAACTGTACCCGGACTGGCTGTACACGGACTGGCTGTACACGGACTGGCTGTACATGGACTAGCTGTACCCGGACTAGCTGTACCCCGACTAACCGTACCCGGACTAGCTGTACACGGACTAGCTGTACACGGACCAGCTGTACACGGACTAACTGTACCCGGACTAGCTGTACCCGGACTAGCTGTACCCGGACGAGCTGTACACGGACTAACTGTACCCGGACTAGCTGTACCCGGACTAGCTGTACACGGACTAGCTGTACACGGACTAACTGTACCCGGACTAGCTGTACACGGACTAGCTGTACACGGACTAGCTGTACCCGGACTAGCTGTACCCGGACTAGCTGTACCCGGACGAGCTGTACCCGGACTAGCTGTACCCGGACGAGCTGTACCCGGGCTAAATGTACCCGGACGAACTGTACCCGGACTAACTGTACCCGGACTGGCTGTACACGGACTAACTGTACCCGGACTAACTGTACACGGACTAACTGTACACGGACTAACTGTACACGGACTAAATGTACCCGGACGAACTGTACCCGGACTAACTGTACACGGACTAGCTGTACAGGGACTAGCTGTACACGGACTAGCTGTACACGGACTAGCTGTACACGGACTAGCTGTACATGGACTAACTGTACAGGGACTAGCTGTACACGGACTAACTGTACCCGGACTAGCTGTACACGGACTAACTGTACCCGGACTAGCTGTACACGGACTAACTGTACACGGACTAACTGTACCCGGACTAACTGTACACGGACTAACTGTACACGGACTAACTGTACCCGGACTGGCTGTACACGGACTGGCTGTACACGGACTAACTGTACCCGGACTAGCTGTACCCGGACTAACTGTACACGGACCAGCTGTACCCCGACTAACTGTACCCGGACTAGCTGTACACGGACTAGCTGTACCCGGACTAGCTGTACCCGGACTAGCTGTACACGGATTAGCTGTACCCGGACCAGCTGTAAACGGATTAGCTGTACCCGGACTAGCTGTACACGGACTAGCTGTACACGGACTAGCTGTACACGGACTAGCTGCACCCGGACTAGCTGTACACGGACTAGCTGCACCCGGACTAGCTGTACCCGGACTAGCTGTACCCGGACTAGCTGTACACGGATTAGCTGTACCCGGACTAGCTGTACACGGACTAACTGTACCCGGACTAGCTGTACCCGGACTAACTGTACCCGGACTAACTGTACCCGGACTAACTGTACAGGGACTAGCTGTACACGGACTAGCTGTACCCGGACTAGCTGTACCCGGACTAGCTGTACCCAGACTAGCTGTACCCGGACTAACTGCACACGGACGAGCTGCACCTGGACTAGCTGTACACGGACTAGCTGTACCCGGACTAGCTGTACAGGGACTTGCTGTACACGGACTAGCTGTACCCGGACTAGCTGTACCCGGACTAACTGTACAGGGACTAGCTGTACCCGGACTAACTGTACACGGACTAGCTGTACACGGACTCGCTGTACCCGGACTAACTGTACACGGACTAGCTGTACCCGGACGAACTGTACACCGACTAGCTGTACAGGGACTAGCTGTACCCGGACTAGCTGCACCCGGACGAGCTGTACACGGACTAGCTGTACACGGACTAGCTGTACACGGACTAACTGCACACGGACTAAATGTACCCGGACTGGCTGTACACGGACTGGCTGTACAGGGACTAACTGTACCCGGACTAACTGTACACGGACTAGCTGTACACGGACTGGCTGTACAGGGACTAACTGTACCCGGACTAACTGTACACGGACTAGCTGTACACGGACTGGCTGTACAAGGACTGGCTGTACAAGGACTAACTGTACACGGACTAGCTGTACCCGGACGAGCTGTACACGGACTAGCTGTACCCGGACTAGCTGTACCCGGACTAGCTGTACACGGACTTGCTGTACCCGGACTAGCTGTACCCGGACTAACTGTACAGGGACTAGCTGTACCCGGACTAACTGTACACGGACTAGCTGTACACGGACTAGCTGTACCCGGACTAACTGCACACGGACTAGCTGTACAGGGACTAGCTGTACCCGGACTAGCTGCACCCGGACGAGCTGTACCCGGACTAGCTGTACAGGGACTAACTGTACACGGACTGGCTGTACAGGGACTAACTGTACACGGACTAACTGTACACGGACTGGCTGTACACGGACTGGCTGTACACGGACTAACTGTACACGGACTAGCTGTACCCGGACTAGCTGTACCCGGACGAGCTGTACCCGGACTAACTGTACCCGGACTAACTGTACCCGGACTAACTGTACCCGGACTAACTGTACCCGGACTAACTGTACCCGGACTAACTGTACCCGGACGAACTGTACCCGGACTGGCTGTACACGGACTGGCTGTACACGGACTGGCTGTACACGGACTAGCTGTACACGGACTAGCTGTGCAGGGACTAACTGTACAGGGACTAACTGTACCCGGACTAGCTGTACACGGACTAACTGTACCCAGACGAGCTGTACCCGGACGAGCTGTACCCGGACTAACTGTACAGGGACTAGCTGTACCCGGACTAGCTGTACCCGGACTAGCTGTACCCGGACTAACTGTACACGGACTAGCTGTACCCGGACTAACTGCACACGGACGAGCTGTACCCAGACTGGCTGTACACGGACTAGCTGTACACGGACTAGCTGTACGGGGACTAGCTGTACGGGGACTAGCTGTACACGGACTAGCTGTACCCGGACTAGCTGTACCCGGACTAACTGTACAGGGACTAGCTGTACCCGGACTAACTGTACACGGACTAGCTGTACCCGGACTAACTGTACACGGACTAGCTGTACCCGGACTAACTACACGGACTAGCTGTACAGGGACCAGCTGTACCCGGACTAGCTGTACCCGGACGAGCTGTACCCGGACTTGCTGTACAGGGACTAACTGTACAGGGACTAACTGTACCCGGACTAACTGTACCCGGACTAACTGTACCCGGACTAACTGTACCCGGACTAACTGTACACGGACTGGCTGTACACGGACTGGCTGTACACGGACTGGCTGTACACGGACTAACTGTACACGGACTAGCTGTACCCGGACTAGCTGGACCCGGACGAGCTGTACCCGGACTAACTGTACCCGGACTGGCTGTACACGGACTGGCTGTACACGGACTGGCTGTGCACGGACTAACTGTACACGGACTAGCTGTACCCGGACTAGCTGGACCCGGACGAGCTGTACCCGGACTAACTGTACCCGGACTAACTGTACACGGACTGGCTGTACACGGACTAACTGTACACGGACTAACTGTACACGGACTAACTGTACACGGACCGGCTGTACACGGACCGGCTGTACACGGACGAACTGTACACGGACAAGCTGTACACGGACTAACTTTACACGGACTGGCTGTACACGGACTAAATGTAGACGGACTAACTGTACACGGACTAGCTGTACCCGGACTAACTGTACACGGACTAACTGTACACGGACTAACTGTACACGGACTAACTGTACACGGACTAACTGTACACGGACTAACTGTACACGGACTGGCTGTACACGGACTAACTTTACACGGACTGGCTGTACACGGACTAAATGTACACGGTCTAACTGTACACGGTCTAACTGTACCCGGACTAACTGTACCCGGACTAACTGTACACGGACCAGCTGTACACGGACTAGCTGTACCCGGACTAGCTGTACCCGGACTAGCTGTACCCGGACTAGCTGTACCCGGACTAACTGCACACGGACGAGCTGCACCTGGACTAGCTGTACACGGACTAGCTGTACCCGGACTAGCTGTACAGGGACTTGCTGTACACGGACTAGCTGTACCCGGACTAGCTGTACCCGGACTAACTGTACAGGGACTAGCTGTACCCGGACTAACTGTACACGGACTAGCTGTACACGGACTCGCTGTACCCGGACTAACTGTACACGGACTAGCTGTACCCGGACGAACTGTACACCGACTAGCTGTACAGGGACTAGCTGTACCCGGACTAGCTGCACCCGGACGAGCTGTACACGGACTAGCTGTACACGGACTAGCTGTACCCGGACTAACTGCACACGGACTAGCTGTACCCGGACTGGCTGTACACGGACTGGCTGTACAGGGACTAACTGTACCCGGACTAACTGTACACGGACTAGCTGTACACGGACTGGCTGTACAGGGACTAACTGTACCCGGACTAACTGTACACGGACTAGCTGTACACGGACTGGCTGTACAAGGACTAACTGTACACGGACTAGCTGTACACGGACTAGCTGTACACGGACTAGCTGTACCCGGACTAACTGTACCCGGACTAGCTGTACCCGGACGAGCTGTACACGGACTAGCTGTACCCGGACTAGCTGTACCCGGACTAGCTGTACACGGACTTGCTGTACCCGGACTAGCTGTACCCGGACTAACTGTACAGGGACTAGCTGTACCCGGACTAACTGTACACGGACTAGCTGTACACGGACTAGCTGTACCCGGACTAACTGTACACGGACTAGCTGTACAGGGACTAGCTGTACCCGGACTAGCTGCACCCGGACGAGCTGTACCCGGACTAGCTGTACAGGGACTAACTGTACACGGACTGGCTGTACAGGGACTAACTGTACACGGACTAACTGTACACGGACTGGCTGTACACGGACTGGCTGTACACGGACTGGCTGTACACGGACTAGCTGTACCCGGACTAGCTGTACCCGGACGAGCTGTACCCGGACTAACTGTACCCGGACTAACTGTACCCGGACTAACTGTACCCGGACTAACTGTACCCGGACTAACTGTACCCGGACTAACTGTACCCGGACTAACTGTACCCGGACTGGCTGTACACGGACTGGCTGTACACGGACTGGCTGTACACGGACTAACTGTACACGGACTAGCTGTGCAGGGACTAACTGTACAGGGACTAACTGTACCCGGACTAGCTGTACACGGACTAACTGTACCCAGACGAGCTGTACCCGGACGAGCTGTACCCGGACTAACTGTACAGGGACTAGCTGTACCCGGACTAGCTGTACCCGGACTAGCTGTACCCGGACTAACTGTACACGGACTAGCTGTACCCGGACTAACTGCACACGGACGAGCTGTACCCAGACTGGCTGTACACGGACTAGCTGTACACGGACTAGCTGTACGGGGACTAGCTGTACGGGGACTAGCTGTACACGGACTAGCTGTACCCGGACTAGCTGTACCCGGACTAGCTGTACCCGGACTAACTGTACAGGGACTAGCTGTACCCGGACTAACTGTACACGGACTAGCTGTACCCGGACTAACTGTACACGGACTAGCTGTACCCGGACTAACTACACGGACTAGCTGTACAGGGACCAGCTGTACCCGGACTAGCTGTACCCGGACGAGCTGTACCCGGACTTGCTGTACAGGGACTAACTGTACAGGGACTAACTGTACCCGGACTAACTGTACCCGGACTAACTGTACCCGGACTAACTGTACACGGACTGGCTGTACACGGACTGGCTGTACACGGACTGGCTGTACACGGACTAACTGTACACGGACTAGCTGTACCCGGACTAGCTGGACCCGGACGAGCTGTACCCGGACTAACTGTACCCGGACTGGCTGTACACGGACTGGCTGTACACGGACTGGCTGTACACGGACTAACTGTACACGGACTAGCTGTACCCGGACTAGCTGGACCCGGACGAGCTGTACCCGGACTAACTGTACCCGGACTAACTGTACACGGACTGGCTGTACACGGACTGGCTGTACACGGACTAACTGTACACGGACTAACTGTACACGGACTAACTGTACACGGACCGGCTGTACACGGACCGGCTGTACACGGACGAACTGTACATGGACAAGCTGTACACGGACTAACTTTACACGGACTAACTGTACACGGACTAGCTGTACCCGGACTAACTGTACACGGACTAACTGTACACGGACTAACTGTACACGGACTGGCTGTACACGGACTAACTTTACACGGACTGGCTGTACACGGACTAAATGTACACGGACTAGCTGTACACGGACTAGCTGTACCCGGACTAACTGTACACGGACTAGCTGTACAGGGACTAGCTGTACCCGGACTAGCTGCACCCGGACGAGCTGTACCCGGACTAGCTGTACAGGGACTAACTGTACACGGACTGGCTGTACAGGGACTAACTGTACACGGACTAACTGTACACGGACTGGCTGTACACGGACTGGCTGTACACGGACTAACTGTACACGGACTAGCTGTACCCGGACGAGCTGTACCTGGACTAACTGTACCCGGACTAACTGTACCCGGACTAACTGTACCCGGACTAACTGTACCCGGACTAACTGTACCCGGACTGGCTGTACACGGACTGGCTGTACACGGACTGGCTGTACACGGACTAGCTGTACACGGACTAGCTGTGCAGGGACTAACTGTACAGGGACTAACTGTACCCGGACTAGCTGTACACGGACTAACTGTACCCAGACGAGCTGTACCCGGACGAGCTGTACCCGGACTAACTGTACAGGGACTAGCTGTACCCGGATTAGCTGTACCCGGATTAGCTGTACCCGGACTAACTGTACACGGACTAGCTGTACCCGGACTAACTGCACACGGACGAGCTGTACCCAGACTGGCTGTACACGGACTAGCTGTACACGGACTAGCTGTACGGGGACTAGCTGTACGGGGACTAGCTGTACACGGACTAGCTGTACCCGGACTAGCTGTACCCGGACTAACTGTACAGGGACTAGCTGTACCCGGACTAACTGTACACGGACTAGCTGTACCCGGACTAACTGTACACGGACTAGCTGTACCCGGACTAACTACACGGACTAGCTGTACAGGGACCAGCTGTACCCGGACTAGCTGTACCCGGACGAGCTGTACCCGGACTTGCTGTACAGGGACTAACTGTACAGGGACTAACTGTACCCGGACTAACTGTACCCGGACTAACTGTACCCGGACTGGCTGTACACGGACTGGCTGTACACGGACTGGCTGTACACGGACTGGCTGTACACGGACTAGCTGTACCCGGACTAGCTGGACCCGGACGAGCTGTACCCGGACTAACTGTACCCGGACTGGCTGTACACGGACTGGCTGTACACGGACTGGCTGTGCACGGACTAACTGTACACGGACTAGCTGTACCCGGACTAGCTGGACCCGGACGAGCTGTACCCGGACTAACTGTACCCGGACTAACTGTACACGGACTGGCTGTACACGGACTGGCTGTACACGGACTAACTGTACACGGACTAACTGTACACGGACTAACTGTACACGGACCGGCTGTACACGGACCGGCTGTACACGGACGAACTGTACATGGACAAGCTGTACACGGACTAACTTTACACGGACTGGCTGTACACGGACTAAATGTAGACGGACTAACTGTACACGGACTAGCTGTACCCGGACTAACTGTACACGGACTAACTGTACACGGACTAACTGTACACGGACTGGCTGTACACGGACTAACTTTACACGGACTGGCTGTACACGGACTAAATGTACACGGTCTAACTGTACACGGTCTAACTGTACCCGGACTAACTGTACCCGGACTAACTGTACACGGACTAGCTGTACACGGACTAGCTGTACCCGGACTAGCTGTACCCGGACTAGCTGTACCCGGACTAGCTGTACCCAGACTAGCTGTACCCGGACTAACTGCACACGGACGAGCTGCACCTGGACTAGCTGTACACGGACTTGCTGTACCCGGACTAGCTGTACAGGGACTTGCTGTACACGGACTAGCTGTACCCGGACTAGCTGTACCCGGACTAACTGTACAGGGACTAGCTGTACCCGGACTAACTGTACACGGACTAGCTGTACACGGACTCGCTGTACCCGGACTAACTGTACACGGACTAGCTGTACCCGGACGAACTGTACACCGACTAGCTGTACAGGGACTAGCTGTACCCGGACTAGCTGCACCCGGACGAGCGGTACACGGACTAGCTGTACACGGACTAGCTGTACCCGGACTAACTGCACACGGACTAGCTGTACCCGGACTGGCTGTACACGGACTGGCTGTACAGGGACTAACTGTACCCGGACTAACTGTACACGGACTAGCTGTACACGGACTGGCTGTACAGGGACTAACTGTACCCGGACTAACTGTACACGGACTAGCTGTACACGGACTGGCTGTACAAGGACTAACTGTACACGGACTAGCTGTACATGGACCAGCTGTACACGGACTAGCTGTACCCGGACTAACTGTACCCGGACTTGCTGTACCCGGACGAGCTGTACCCGGACTAGCTGTACCCGGACTAACTGTACAGGGACTAGCTGTACCCGGACTAACTGTACACGGACTAGCTGTACACGGACTAGCTGTACCCGGACTAACTGTACACGGACTAGCTGTACAGGGACTAGCTGTACCCGGACTAGCTGCACCCGGACGAGCTGTACCCGGACTAGCTGTACAGGGACTAACTGTACACGGACTGGCTGTACAGGGACTAACTGTACACGGACTAACTGTACACGGACTGGCTGTACACGGACTGGCTGTACACGGACTAACTGTACACGGACTAGCTGTACCCGGACTAGCTGTACCCGGACGAGCTGTACCCGGACTAACTGTACCCGGACTAACTGTACCCGGACTAACTGTACCCGGACTAACTGTACCCGGACTAACTGTACCCGGACTAACTGTACCCGGACTAACTGTACCCGGACTAACTGTACCCGGACTGGCTGTACACGGACTGGCTGTACACGGACTGGCTGTACACGGACTAACTGTACACGGACTAGCTGTGCAGGGACTAACTGTACAGGGACTAACTGTACAGGGACTAACTGTACCCGGACTAGCTGTACACGGACTAACTGTACCCAGACGAGCTGTACCCGGACGAGCTGTACCCGGACTAACTGTACAGGGACTAGCTGTACCCGGACTAGCTGTACCCGGACTAGCTGTACCCGGACTAACTGTACACGGACTAGCTGTACCCGGACTAACTGCACACGGACGAGCTGTACCCAGACTGGCTGTACACGGACTAGCTGTACGGGGACTAGCTGTACGGGGACTAGCTGTACGGGGACTAGCTGTACACGGACTAGCTGTACCCGGACTAGCTGTACCCGGACTAACTGTACAGGGACTAGCTGTACCCGGACTAACTGTACACGGACTAGCTGTACCCGGACTAACTGTACACGGACTAGCTGTACCCGGACTAACTACACGGACTAGCTGTACAGGGACCAGCTGTACCCGGACTAGCTGTACCCGGACGAGCTGTACCCGGACTTGCTGTACAGGGACTAACTGTACAGGGACTAACTGTACCCGGACTAACTGTACCCGGACTAACTGTACACGGACTGGCTGTACACGGACTGGCTGTACACGGACTGGCTGTACACGGACTGGCTGTACACGGACTAACTGTACACGGACTAGCTGTACCCGGACTAGCTGGACCCGGACGAGCTGTACCCGGACTAACTGTACCCGGACTGGCTGTACACGGACTGGCTGTACACGGACTGGCTGTACACGGACTAACTGTACACGGACTAGCTGTACCCGGACTAGCTGGACCCGGACGAGCTGTACCCGGACTAACTGTACCCGGACTAACTGTACACGGACTGGCTGTACACGGACTGGCTGTACACGGACTAACTGTACACGGACTAACTGTACACGGACTAACTGTACACGGACCGGCTGTACACGGACCGGCTGTACACGGACGAACTGTACATGGACAAGCTGTACACGGACTAACTTTACACGGACTAACTGTACACGGACTAGCTGTACCCGGACTAACTGTACACGGACTAACTGTACACGGACTAACTGTACACGGACTGGCTGTACACGGACTGGCTGTACACGGACTAACTTTACACGGACTGGCTGTACACGGACTAAAAGTACACGGTCTAACTGTACACGGTCTAACTGTACCCGGACTAACTGTACCCGGACTAACTGTACACGGACTAGCTGTACACGGACTAACTGTACACGGACTAACTGTACAGGGACTAACTGTACAGGGACTAACTGTACACGGACTAACTGTACCCGGACTAATTGTACCCGGACTAACTGTACCCGGACTGGCTGTACACGGACTAACTGTACCCGGACTAACTGTACCCGGACTAGCTGTACAGGGACTAGCTGTACCCGGACTAACTGTACCCGGACTAACTGTACCCGGACTAACTGTACAGGGACTAGCTGTACCCGGACTAACTGTACCCGGACTAACTGTACCCGGACTAACTGTACAGGGACTAGCTGTACCCGGACTAACTGTACACGGACTAACTGTACACGGACTAGCTGTACACGGACTAACTGTACACGGACTAGCTGTACAGGGACTAACTGTACACGGACTAGCTGTACCCGAACTAGCTGTACACGGACTAACTGTACACGGACTAGCTGTACACGGACTAGCTGTACACGGACTAGCTGTACACGGACTAGCTGTACCCGGACTAGCTGTACACGGACTAACTGTACAGGGACTAACTGTACAGGGACTAGCTGTACACGGACTAACTGGACACGGACTAGCTGTACCCGGACTAGCTGTACAGGGACTAACTGTACCCGGACTAGCTGTACAGGGACTAGCTGTACCCGGACTAACTGTACAGGGACTAGCTGTACCCGGACTAGCTGTACAGTGACTAACTGTACAGGGACTAGCTGTACCCGGACTAACTGTACCCGGACTAACTGTCCCCGGACTAACTGTCCCCGGACTAGCTGTACACGGACTAACTGTACACGGACTAACTGTACACGGACTAACTGTACACGGACTAGCTGTACCCGGACTAGCTGTACCCGGACTAGCTGTACCCGGACTAACTGTACCCGGACGAGCTCTACACGGACTAACTGTACACGGACTAACTGTACCCGGACTAGCTGTACACGGACTAACTGTACACGGACTAGCTGTACACGGACTAACTGTACCCGGACTAACTGTACACGGACTAGCTGTAACCGGACTAACTGTACCCGGACTAACTGTACACGGACTAACTGTACCCGGACTAACTGTACCCGGACTAACTGTACACGGACAAGCTGTACCCAGACTAACTGTACACGGACTGGCTGCACACACACTAACTGTACCCGGACTAGCTGTACCCAGACTAGCTGTACACGGACTGGCTGCACACGGACTAGCTGTACCCGGACTAGCTGTACCCGGACTAGCTGTACACGGACTAACTGTACCCGGACAAACTGTACCCGGACTAGCTGTACCCGGACTAACTGTACCCGGACAAACTGTACCCGGACTAACTGTACCCGGACTAGCTGTACAGGGACGAGCTGTACCCGGACTAGCTGTACCCGGACTAGCTGTACCCGGACTAGCTGTACACGGACTAGCTGTACACGGACTAACTGTGCAGGGACTAACTGTACCCGGACTAACTGTACAGGGACTAACTGTACCCGGACTAGCTGTACCCGGACTAGCTGTGCACGGACTAACTGTACACGGACTAGCTGTACACGGACTAGCTGTACCCGGACTAGCTGTACACGGACTAACTGTACCCGGACTAACTGTACCCGGACTAGCTGTACAGGGACTAACTGTACCCGGACTAGCTGTACACGGACTAGCTGTACCCGGACTAGCTGTACACGGACTAACTGTACCCGGACTAACTGTACCCGGACTAGCTGTACAGGGACTAACTGTACCCGGACTAGCTGTACCCGGACTAGCTGTACACGGACTAACTGTACACGGACTAGCTGTACACGGACTAGCTGTACCCGGACTAGCTGTACACGGACTAACTGTACAGGGACTAACTGTACAGGGACTAACTGTACAGGGACTAGCTGTACACGGACTAACTGGACACGGACTAGCTGTACCCGGACTAGCTGTACAGGGACTAACTGTACCCGGACTAACTGTACAGGGACTAGCTGTACCCGGACTAACTGTACAGGGACGAGCTGTACCCGGACTCGCTGTACAGTGACTAACTGAACAGGGACTAGCTGTACCCGGACTAACTGTACCCGGACTAACTGTACCCGGACTAACTGTACACGGACTAGCTGTACACGGACTAGCTGTACACAGACTAACTGTACACGGACTAACTGTACCCGGACTAGCTGTACACGGACTAGCTGTACACGGACTAGCTGTACACGGACTAGCTGTACAGGGACTAACTGTACCCGGACGAGCTGTACCCGGACTAGCTGTACCCGGACTAGCTGTACACGGACTAGCTGTACACGGACTAGCTGTACACGGACTAGCTGTACACGGACTAGCTGTACACGGACTAACTGTACACGGACTAGCTGTACACGGACTAGCTGTACAGGGACTAGCTGTACAGGGACTAACTGTACCCGGACGAGCTGTACCCGGACTAGCTGTACCCGGACTAACTGTACACGGACTAGCTGTACACGGACTAACTGTACACGGACTAGCTGTACACGGACTAGCTGTACACGGACTAGCTGTACACGGAATGGCTGTACACGGACTAGCTGTACAGGGACTAACTGTACCCGGACTAGCTGTACACGGACTAGCTGTACACGGACTAACTGTACCCGGACGAGCTGTACCCGGACTAGCTGTACACGGACTAGCTGTACACGGACTTGCTGTACAGGGACTAACTCTACCCGGACTAGCTGTACACGGACTAGCTGTACACGGACTAGCTGTACAGGGACTAACTGTACCCGGACTAGCTGTACAGGGACTAGCTGTACACGGACTAACTGTACACGGACTAGCTGTACCCGGACTAGCTGTGCAGGGACGAGCTGTACCCGGACTAGCTGTACAGGGACTAACTGTACCCGGACTAGCTGTACCCGGACTAGCTGTACACGGACTAACTGTACCCGGACTAGCTGTACAGGGACTAACTGTACCCGGACTAGCTGTACAAGGACTAACTGTACACGGACTTGCTGTACCCGGACTAACTGTACCCGGACTAGCTGTACCCGGACTAGCTGTACAGGGACTAGCTGTACCCGGACTAGCTGTACCCGGACTAGCTGTACCCGGACTAGCTGTACAGGGACTAGCTGTACCCGGACTAGCTGTACCCGGACGAGCTGTACCCGGACTAACTGTACCCGGACTAGCTGTACACGAACTAACTGTACCCGGACTAGCTGTACAGGGACTAGCTGCACCCGGACGAGCTGTACCCGGACGAGCTGTACCCGGACTAGCTGTACCCGGACTAGCTGTACCCGGACTAACTGTACCCGGTCTAGCTGTACACGAACTAACTGTACCCGGACTAGCTGTACACGGACTAGCTGTACCCGGACGAGCTGTACCCGGACTAACTGTACCCGGACTAGCTGTACACGAACTAACTGTACCCGGACTAGCTGTACAGGGACTAGCTGTACCCGGACTAGCTGTACCCGGACTAACTGTACACGGACTAGCTGTACACGGACTAACTGTACACGGACTAGCTGTACCCGGACTAACTGTACGCGGACTAACTGTACCCGGACTAACTGTACCCGGACTAGCTGTACCCGGACTAACTGTACACGGACTAGCTGTACAGGGACTAGCTGTACCCGGACGAGCTGTACCCGGACTAACTGTACCCGGACTAGCTGTACACGAACTAACTGTACCCGGACTCGCTGTACAGGGACTAGCTGTACCCGGACTAGCTGTACCCGGACTAACTGTACACGGACTAGCTGTACACGGACTAACTGTACACGGACTAGCTGTACCCGGACTAACTGTACGCGGACTAACTGTACCCGGACTAACTGTACCCGGACTAGCTGTACCCGGACTAACTGTACACGGACTAGCTGTACAGGGACTAACTGTAACCGGACGAGCTGTACCCGGACTTGCTGTACCCGGACTACCTGTACCCGGACTACCTGTACCCGGACTAACTGTACACGGACTAACTGTACCCGGACGAGCTGTACCCGGACTAACTGTACCCGGACTAACTGTACCCGGACTAGCTGTACAGGGACTAGCTGTACAGGGACTAGCTGTACACGGACTAGCTGTACACGGACTAGCTGTACCCGGACTAGCTGTACACGGACTAGCTGTACCCGGACTAACTGTACCCGGACTAGCTGTACACGGACTAGCTGTACACGGACTGGCTGTACACGGACTAACTGTACACGGACTAGCTGTACCCGGACTAACTGTACCCGGACTAGCTGTACCCGGACTAGCTGTACGCGCACTAGCTGCACGCCGACTAGCTGCACACGGACTAACTGTACCCGGACTAACTGTACCCGGACGAGCTGTACCCGGACTAGCTGTACCCGGACTAACTGTCCCCGGACTAACTGTACACGGACTAGCTGTACCCGGACTAACTGTACCCGGACTAACTGTACCCGGACCAGCTGTACACGGACTAGCTGTACACGGACTAACTGTGCACGGACTAGCTGTGCACGGACTAACTGTACACGGACTAACTGTACACGGACTAGCTGTACACGGACTAACTGTACACGGACTAGCTGTACCCGGACTAACTGTACACGGACTAACTGTACACGGACTAGCTGTACCCGGACTAACTGTACACGGACTAACTGTACCCGGACTAACTGTACACGGACTAACTGTACCCGGACTAACTGTACACGGACTAACTGTACACGGACGAACTGTGCACGGACTAACTGTACACGGACTAACTGTACACGGACTCGCTGTACCCGGACTAACTGTGCACGGACTAACTGTACCCGGACTAACTGTACACGGACTAACTGTACCCGGACTAACTGTACACGGACTCGCTGTACCCGGACTAGCTGTACACGGACTAGCTGTACCCGGACTAACTGTACACGGACTAACTGTACCCGGACTAACTGTACCCGGACTAACTGTACCCGGACTAACTGTACACGGACTAACTGTACAGGGACTAACTGGAC
This sequence comes from Heptranchias perlo, assembly GCF_035084215.1. Lineage (NCBI taxonomy): Eukaryota > Metazoa > Chordata > Chondrichthyes > Hexanchiformes > Hexanchidae > Heptranchias > Heptranchias perlo. The sequence goes on from NW_027139399.1 coordinate 61,516, forward strand.
CCGGACTAACTGTACCCGGACTAACTGGACCCGGACTAACTGTACCCGGACTAACTGTACCCGGACTAACTGTACACGGACTAACTGCACCCGGACTAACTGTACCCGGACTAACTGTACACGGACTAACTGGACCCGGACTAACTGGACCCGGACTAACTGGACACGGACTAACTGCACCCGGACTAACTGTACCCGGACTAACTGTACACGGACTAACTGGACCCGGACTAACTGGACCCGGACTAACTGTACACGGACTAACTGTACCCGGACTAACTGTACCCGGACTAACTGTACACGGACTAACTGTACCCGGACTAACTGTACCCGGACGAGCTGTACACGGACTAGCTGTACAGGGACTAACTGTACCCGGACTAACTGTACCTGGACTACCTTCAATCTCCGCTCCCTCAATCTCACTCACACTTCGAGCAATCACACACCTCCAACCTGTGCAATCTCCAGCGAGCTCCCCCTCTCCGTGACAATGGACTCCAAACACCCCTGATTGTCAGAGAGAATCTGCCTCGGTTCAGTCAATCAACTCAAACCACCAGACGACCCTCGTCCCTGTCACATTGGGTGAACCAGGCGTCAGTCCCCCTCCACTGAAAGGCAGACAGACGATCGCCCTCACTCCGCAGTCTCTCTCAAACAAAGACGCTGACATCCACCCAGATAAGGACTGCCACATTTGTAACATCAAACGAGCTTTCTCCGCCTCACCGACCTTGACGCCTGATTGTGGTCCCCGATTTCTGCAAGCAAGTTTTGTTCCAAACAAGGCTTGGGGTTTCAACTAATGTCAGGAAATAACTGGACGAGCAGACAGGCTGACTGACTGACTCCACAATGAAAGCAAATCTTAAACCGCTTCATCAAAAATACTCTGGGTCTATTGTGCATTCCCCTCTCTCTCTCTCCACTCTACTAACTCTGGGTCTATTGTACATTCCCCTCTCTCTCTCCACTCTACAAACTCTGGGTCTATTGTACATTCCTCTCTCTCTCTCTCTCCACTCTACTAACTCTGGGTCTATTGTACATTCCCCTCTCTCTCTCTCCACTCTACTAACTCTGGGTCTATTGTACATTCCTCTCTCTCTCTCCACTCTACTAACTCTGGGTCTATTGTACATTCCCCTCTCTCTCTCCACTCTACTAACTCTGGGTCTATTGTACATTCCCCTCTCTCTCTCTCCACTCTACTAACTCTGGGTCTATTGTACATTCCTCTCTCTCTCTCCACTCTACTAACTCTGGGTCTATTGTACATTCCCCTCTCTCTCTCTCCACTCTACTAACTCTGGGTCTATTGTACATTCCCCTCTCTCTCTCTCCACTCTACTAACTCTGGGTCTATTGTACATTCCTCTCTCTCTCTCCACTCTACTAACTCTGGGTCTAATGTACATTCCTCTCTCTCTCTCCACTCAACTAACTCTGGGTCTATTGTACATTCCCCTCTCTCTCTCTCCACTCTACTAACTCTGGGTCTATTGTACATTCCCCTCTCTCTCTCTCCACTCTACTAACTCTGGGTCTATTGTACATTCCCCTCTCTCTCTCTCCACTCAACTAACTCTGGGTCTATTGTACATTCCCCTCTCTCTCTCTCCACTCTACTAACTCTGGGTCTATTGTACATTCCCCTCTCCCTCTCCACTCTACTAACTCTGGGTCTATTGTACATTCCTCTCTCTCTCTCCACTCTACTAACTCTGGGTCTATTGTACATTCCCCTCTCTCTCTCTCCACTCTACTAACTCTGGGTCTATTGTACATTCCTCTCTCTCTCTCCACTCTACTAACTCTGTGTCTATTGTACATTCCTCTCTCTCTCTCCACTCTACTAACTCTGGGTCTATTGTACATTCCCCTCTCTCTCTCCACTCTACTAACTCTGGGTCTATTGTACATTCCTCTCTCTCTCTCTCCACTTTACTAACTCTGGGTCTATTGTACATTCCCCTCTCTCTCTCTCCACTCTACTAACTCTGGGTCTATTGTACATTCCCCTCTCTCTCTCCACTCTACTAACTCTGGGTCTATTGTACATTCCTCTCTCTCTCTCCACTCTACTAACTCTGGGTCTGTTGTACATTCCTCTCTCTCTCTCTCTCCACTCTACTAACTCTGGGTCTATTGTACATTCCTCTCTCTCTCTCTCCACTCTACTAACTCTGGGTCTATTGTACATTCCCCTCTCTCGCTCCACTCTACTAACTCTGGGTCTATTGTACATTCCCCTCTCTCTCTCCACTCTACTAACTCTGGGTCTATTGTACATTCCCCTCTCTCTCTCTCCACTCTACTAACTCTGGGTCTATTGTACATTCCCCTCTCTCTCTCTCCACTCTACTAACTCTGGGTCTATTGTACATTCCCCTCTCTCTCTCTCCACTCTACTAACTCTGGGTCTATTGTACATTCCCCTCTCTCGCTCCACTCTACTAACTCTGGGTCTATTGTACATTCCCCTCTCTCTCTCTCCACTCTACTAACTCTGGGTCTATTGTACATTCCTCTCTCTCTCTCTCCACTCTACTAACTCTGGGTCTATTGTACATTCCACTCTCTCTCTCTCCACTCTACTAACTCTGGGTCTATTGTACATTCCTCTCTCTCTCTCCACTCTACTAACTCTGGGTCTATTGTACATTCCTCTCTCTCTCTCCACTCTACTAACTCTGGGTCTATTGTACATTCCTCTCTCTCTCTCCACTCTACTAACTCTGGGTCTATTGTACATTCCTCTCTCTCTCTCTCCACTCTACTAACTCTGGGTCTATTGTACATTCCCCTCTCTCTCTCTCCACTCTACTAACTCTGGGTCTATTGTACATTCCTCTCTCTCTCTCTCCACTCTACTAACTCTGGGTCTATTGTACATTCCCCTCTCTCTCTCTCCACTCTACTAACTCTGGGTCTATTGTACATTCCTCTCTCTCTCTCCACTCTACTAACTCTGGGTCTATTGTACATTCCACTCTCTCTCTCTCCACTCTACTAACTCTGGGTCTATTGTACATTCCCCTCTCTCTCTCTCCACTCTACTAACTCTGGGTCTATTGTACATTCCTCTCTCTCTCTCTCCACTCGACGAACTCTGGGTCTATTGTACATTCCTCTCTCTCTCTCTCCACTCTGCTAACTCTGGGTCTATTGTACATTCCTCTCTCTCTCTCCACTCTACTAACTCTGGGTCTATTGTACATTCCCCTCTCTCTCTCTCCACTCTACTAACTCTGGGTCTATTGTACATTCCTCTCTCTCTCTCCATTCTACTAACTCTGGGTCTATTGTACATTCCTCTCTCTCTCTCCACTCTACTAACTCTGGGTCTATTGTACATTCCCCTCTCTCTCTCCACTCTACTAACTCTGGGTCTATTGTACATTCCCCTCTCTCTCTCTCCACTCTACTAACTCTGGGTCTATTGTACATTCCCCTCTCTCTCTCCACTCTCCTAACTCTGGGTCTATTGTACATTCCTCTCTCTCTCTCTCCACTCTACTAACTCTGGGTCTATTGTACATTCCTCTCTCTCTCTCCACTCCACTAACTCTGGGTCTATTGTACATTCCTCTCTCTCTCTCCACTCTACTAACTCTGGGTCTATTGTACATTCCCCTCTCTCTCTCCACTCTACTAACTCTGGGTCTATTGTACATTCCCCTCTCTCTCTCCACTCTACTAACTCTGGGTCTATTGTACATTCCCCTCTCTCTCTCCACTCTACTAACTCTGGGTCTATTGTACATTCCTCTCTCTCGCTCCACTCTATTTTTATATTCTGTCAAAGCTTCTGTGCTGCCACTAATATTTGTGGAATTGTCTACTTTTTCTTTCGCTTTCACTTTCCCTCTCCCTGAACCACTTCCCTCTCCCTGTCCCCCTCTCCTTCTCCCTCTCTCTCACCCTGTCCGTCTCCCTCACCCTGTCCCTGACCATCAGCCTGACCCTCTCCCCTGTGCCTGACCCGGTCCTTCTCCCTGACCGCCTCCCTCACCCTGTCCGTCTCACTGTCCCTGACCCTCTCCCTCTCCCCCTTGCTGACCCTCTCCCTGACCCTCTCCCTCTCCCCCTCCCTGACTCTCTCCGTCTCCCCCTCCCTGACTCTCTCCGTCTCCCCCTCCCCCTTGCTGACCCTCTCCCTGACCCTGTCCCTCTCCCCCTCCCTGACTCTCTCCGTCTCCCCCTCCCTGACGCTCTCCCCCTCCCGGACCCTGTCCCTCTCCTTCACCCTATTCCTCTCACTGTCCCTCTCCCCTCCCTCTCATTGTTCCTCTCCCCGTCCTCCTCTCATTGTTCCTCTCCCCCTCCCTGTCCCACTGCCTCTGCCTCTCTCTCTCTCTCTCTCTCTCTCTCAGACCCTCTCCCCCTCCCTGTCCCACTGCCTCTGCCTCTCTCTCTCTCTCTCAGACCCTCTCCCGCTCCCTGTCCCCCTCTTCCTCCCTCCTCTCCCTCTCCCTCCCTCCTCTCCCTCTCCCTCCTCTCCCTCTCCCTGTGGGTGTTGCAGTAATGGAGTCTGGCCTCTCCCTCTCCCTGGTCCTCTGGGTGTTGCAGTAATGGAGTCGGGCCTCTCCCTCTCCCTCTGGGTGTTGCAGTAATGGAGTCTGGCCTCTCCCTCTCCCTGGTCCTCTGGGTGTTGCATTAATGGAGTCTGGCCTCTCCCTCTCCCTGGTCCTCTGGGTGTTGTAGTAATGGAGTCTGGCCTCTCCCTCTCCCTCTGGGTGTTGCATTAATGGAGTCTGGCCTCTCCCTCTCCCTGGCCCTCTGGGTGTTGCAGTAATGGAGTCTGGCCTCTCCCTGGCCCTCTGGGTGTTGCATTAATGGAGTCTGGCCTCTCCCTGGTCCTCTGGGTGTTGCATTAATGGAGTCTGGCCTCTCCCTCTCCCTGTCCCTCTGGGTGTTGCAGTAATGGAGTCTGGCCTCTCCCTCTCCCTGGCCCTCTGGGTGTTGCAGTAATGGAGTCTGGCCTCTCCCTGGCCCTCTGGGTGTTGCAGTAATGGAGTCTGGCCTCTCCCTGGCCCTCTGGGTGTTGCAGTAATGGAGTCTGGCCTCTCCCTATCCCTGGTCCTCTGGGTGTTGCATTAATGGAGTCTGGCCTCTCCCTCTCCCTCTCCCTCTGGGTGTTGCAGTAATGGAGTCTGGCCTCTCCCTGGCCCTCTGGGTGTTGCAGTAATGGAGTCTGGCCTCTCCCTCTCCCTCTGGGTGTTGCAGTAATGGAGGCTGCTCTCTCCCACAATCCCTCGCGGCAGTGAAAGCGGTCTATTCTGAGCCCGGCTCCTTTGTGCCCGGGTGAGCGCGCGGCCGCCATTGCTGGTGCGGCCCGGAGCGGAGGGAGCGGCGCATTGAACCGTGAGCGGACTGTTTAGCAGAGGGGGAATCGGTGCATTCACTCCGGTAACGGTGCATTCAAACCGGGATCGGTGCATTTTAGCCGGTAACGGTGCATTCAATCCGGGATCGGTGCATTTAAACCGGTGCATTCAATCCGGGAATGGTGCATTCAATCTGGGAAAGATCCGGGAATGGTGCATTCAAACCGGTAACAGTGCATTTAAACCGGGATCGGTGCATTTAAACCGGGATCGGTGCATTTAAACCGGGATCAGTGCATTTAAACCCGGATCGGTGCATTTAAACCGGGATCAGTGCATTTAAACTGGTAACAGTGCATTTAAACCGGGATCGGTGCATTCAAACCGGTAACAGTGCATTTAAACCGGGATCGGTGCATTTAAACCGGGATCAGTGCATTTAAACCCGGATCGGTGCATTCAATCCGGGATCTGTGCATTTAAACTGGTAACAGTGCATTTAAACCGGGATCGGTGCATTCAATCCGGGATCGTTACACTTAAACCGGGATCGGTGGATTTAAACCGGGATCAGTGCATTTAAACCGGTAACGGTGCATTCAATCCGGGATCAGTGCATTTAAACCGGGATCGGTGGATTTAAACCGGAAACGGTGCATTTAAACCGGGATCGGTGCATTCAAACCGGGATCGGTACATTTAAACTGGTAACAGTGCATTTAAACCTGGATCGGTGCATTCAATCCGGGATCGGTGAATTGAAACCGGTAACGGTGCATTTAAACTGGTAACAGTGCATTTAAACCTGGATCGCTGCATTCAATCCAGGATCGGTGCATTGAAACCGGTAACGGTGCATTTAAACCGGGATCAGTGCATTTAAACTGGTAAGAGTGCATTTAAACCGGGATCGGTGCATTCAATCTGGGATCGGTGCATTTAAACCAATAACGGTGCATTCAATCCGGGATCGGTGCATTGAAACCGGTAACAGTGCATTTTAACCGGGATCGGTGCATTTAAACCGGGATCGGTGCATTCAATCCAGGATCGGTGCATTTAAACCGGTAACGGTGCATTCAATCCGGGATCGGTGCATTCAAACCGGTAACAGTGCATTTAAACCGGTAACGGTGCATTCAATCCGGGATCGGTGCATTCAAAACGGTAACAGTGCATTGAATCCGGGATCAGTGCATTTAAACCGGTAACGGTGCATTTAAACCGGGATCGGTGCATTTAAACCGGGATCGGTGCATTGAAACCGGGATCGGGGCATTGAAACCGGTAACAGTGCATTCAATCCGGGATCAGGACATTCAATCCGGAATCGGTGCATTCAATCCGGGATCGGGGCATTCAATCCGGGATCGGGGCATTCAATCCGGGATCGGTGCATTCAATCCAGGATCGGTGCATTCAATCCGGGATCGGTGCATTCAATCCGGAATCGGTGCATTCAATCCGGGATCGGGGCATTCAATCCGGGATCGGGGCATTCAATCCGGGATCGGTGCATTCAATCCAGGATCGGTGCATTCAATCCGGGATCGGTGCATTTAAACCGGTAACGGTGCATTCAATCCGGGATCGGTGCATTTAAACCGGTAACGGTGCATTCAATCCGGGATCGGTGCATTCAAACCGGGAACAGTGCATTGAATCCGGGATCAGTGCATTTAAACCGGTAACAGTGCATTGAAACCGGGATCGGTGCATTGAAACCGGGATCGGGGCATTGAAACCGGTAACAGTGCACTCAATCTGGGATCAGGACATTCAATCCGGAATCGGTGCATTCAATCCGGGATCGGGGCATTCAATCCAGGATCGGGGCATTGAAACCGGTAACAGTGCATTCAATCCGGGATCAGGACATTCAATCCGGAATCGGTGCATTCAATCCGGGATCGGGGCATTCAATCCGGGATCGGGGCATTCAATCCGGGATCGGGGCATTCAATCCGGGATCGGGGCATTCAAACCGGTAACAGTGCATTTAAACCGGTAACGGTGCATTCAATCCGGGATCGGTGCATTCAAAACGGTAACAGTGCATTGAATCTGGGATCAGTGCATTCAAAACGGTAACAGTGCATTCAATCCGGGATCAGGACATTCAATCCGGAATCGGTGCATTCAATCCGGGATCGGGGCATTCAATCCGGGATCGGGGCATTCAATCCGGGATCGGTGCATTCAATCCGGGATCGGGGCATTCAATCCGGGATCGGTGCATTCAATCCGGGATCGGGGCATTCAATCCGGGATCGGGGCATTCAATCCGGGATCAGGGCATTCAATCCGGGATCGGTGCATTCAATCCGGAATCGGGGCATTCAATCCGGGATCAGAGCATTCAATCCGGGATCGGGGCATTCAATCCGGGATCGGTGCATTCAATCCGGGATCAGGGCATTCAATCCGGGATCGTGCATTCAATCCGGGATTGGTGCATTCAATCTGGGATCGGTGCATTCAATCTGGGATCGGGGCATTCAATCCGGGATCGGTGCATTCAATCCGGGATCGGTGAATTTAGACCGGGATCGGGGCATTCAATCCGGGATCGGTGAATTTAGACCGGGATCGGGGCATTCAATCCGGGATCGGTGCATTGAAAACGGGAACGGGGCATTGAAACAGGGATCGGTGCATTGAAACCGGGATCGGTGCATTGAAACCAGGAACGGTGCATTGAAACAGGGATCGGTGCATTCAAACCGGGATCGGTGCATTGAAACCGGGATCGGTGCATTCAAACCGGGATCGGTGCATTGAAACCGGGAACGGTGCATTGGAACCGGGATCGGTGCATTGAAACCGGGAACGGTGCATTGAAACCAGGATCGGTGCATTCAATCCGGGATCGGTGCATTCAAACAGGGATCGGTGCATTGAAACCGGGATCGGTGCATTGAAACTGGGAATGGTGCATTGAAACCGGGAACGGTGCATTGAAACCGGGATCAGTGCATTGAAACCGGGATCGGTGCATTCAATCCGGGATCGTTGCATTCAATCCGGGAACGGTGCATTGTTACCGGGATCGGTGCATTGAATCCGGGATCGGAGCATTGAAACCGGGATCGGTGCATTCAAACCGGGATCGGAGCATTGAAACCGGGATCGGAGCATTGAAACCGGGAACGGTGCATTCAATCCGGGATCGGTGCATTGAAACCGGGATCGGTGCATTCAATCTGGGATCGGTGCATTCAATCCGGGATCGGTGCATTCAATCCGGGATCGGTGCATTCAAACCGGGAACGGTGCATGATACCGGGATCGGTGCATTCAATCCGGGAACGGTGCATTGAAACAGGGGTCGGTGCATTCAATCCGGGATAGGTGCATTCAATCCGGGATCGGTGCATTGAAACAGGGAACGGTGCATTCAAACCGGGAACGGTGCATTGAAACAGGGAACGTGCATTGAAACCGGGATAGGTGCATTCAATCCGGGATCGGTGCATTGAAACAGGGAACGTGCATTGAAACCGGGATAGGTGCATTCAATCCGGGATCGGTGCATTGAAACAGGGAACGTGCATTGAAACCGGGAACGGTGCATTCAAACCGGGAACGGTGCATTGAAACAGGGAACGTGCATTGAAACCGGGAACGGTGCATTCAAACCGGGAACGGTGCATTGAAACAGGGAACGGTGCATTCAAACCGGGAACGGTGCATTGAAACAGGGAACGTGCATTGATACCGGGATGGGTGCATTCAATCCGGGATCGGTGCATTGAAACAGGGAACGGTGCATTCAAAATGGGAACGGTGCATTGAAACAGGGAACATGCATTGAAACCGGGATTGGTGCATTCATTCCGGGATCGGTGCATTGAAACCGGGATCGGTGCATTCAATCCAGGATCGGTGCATTGAAACCGGGATCAGTGCATTGAAACCGGGAACGGTGCATTCAAACAGGGATCGGTGCATTGAAACACGGATCGGTGCATTGAAACCGGGATCGGTGCATTCAATCCGGGATCGGTGCATTCAATCCGGGATCGGTGCATTGAAACCGGGATCGGTGCATTGAAACCGGGAACGGTGCATCCAAACCGGGATCGGTGCATCGAAACAGGGATCGGTGCATTGAAACCGGGATCAGTGCATTGAAACCGGGAACGGTGCATTCAAACAGGGATCGGTGCATTGAAACAGGGATCGGTGCATTGAAACCGGGATCGGTGCATTCAATCCGTGATCGGTGCATTGAAACCGGGATCGGTGCATTGAAACGGGGATCGGTGCATTGAAACCGGGATCGGAGCATTGAAACCGGGATCGGTGCATTCAAACCGGGATCGGAGCATTGAAACAGGGATCGGTGCATTCAATCCGGGATCGGTGCATTGAAACCGGGATCGGTGCATTCAATCCGGGATCGGAGCATTGAAACCGGGAACGGTGCAATGAAACCGGGATCGGTGCATTCAATCCGGGATCGGAGCATTGAAACCGGGATCGGTGAATTGAAACCGGGATCGGTGCATTCAATCCGGGATCGGAGCATTGAAACCGGGATCGGTGCATTCAAACCAGGATCGGAGCATTGAAACAGGGATCGGTGCATTCAATCCGGGATCGGTGCATTGAAACAGGGATCGGTGCATTGAAACCGGGATCGGTGCATTCAATCCGGGATCGGAGCATTCAATCCGGGATCGGAGCATTGAAACCGGGATCGGTGAATTGAAACCGGGATCGGTGCATTCAATCCGGGATCGGTGCATTGAAACCGGGATCGGTGCATTGAAACCGGGAACGGTGCATTCAAACAGGGATCGGTGCATTGAAACCGGGAACGGTGCATTGAAACCGGGAACGGTGCATTGAAACCGGGATCGGTGCATTCAATCCGGGAACGGTGCATTGAAACCGGGAACGGTGCATTGAAACCGGGATCGGTGCATCCAAACCGGGATCGGTGCATTGAAACCGGGAACGGTGCATTGAAACCGGGAACGGTGCATTGAAACCGGGATCGGTGCGTCCAAACCGGGAACGGTGCATTCAATCCGGGAACGGTGCATCCAAACCGGGATTGGTGCATTGAAACCGGGATCGGTGCATTGAAACCGGGAACGGTGCATTGAAACCAGGATAGGTGCATTCAATCCGGGATCGGTGCATTCAATCCGGGATCGGTGCATTGAAACCGGGATCGGTGCATTCAAACCAGGATCGGTGCATTCAATCCGGGATCGGTGCATTGGAACCGGGAACAGTGCATTCAAACCGGGAACGGTGCATTGAAACCAGGATCGGTGCATTCAATCCGGGATCGGTGCATTGAAACCAGGATCGGTGCATTCTATCTGGGAACGGTGCAATGAAACCGGGAACGGTGCATTCAAACCGAGAACGGTGCATTCAAACCGGGATCGGTGCATTGAAACCGGGAACGGTGCAATGAAACCGGGAACGGTGCATTCAAACCGGGATCGGTGCATTGGAACCGGGAACGGTGCATTCAAACCGGGAACGGTGCATTGAAACCGGGATCGGTGCATTGAAACCGGGAACGGTGCATTGAAACAGGGATCGGTGCATTCAATCCGGGATCGGTGCATTGAAACTGGGATCGGAGCATTGAAACCGGAAACGGTGCATTGAAACAGGGATCGGTGCATTCAATCCCGGATCGGTGCATTCAATCCGGGATCGGAGCATTGAAACCGGGAACGGTGCATTGAAACAGGGATCGGTGCATTCAATCCGGGATCGGTGCATTCAATCCGGGATCGGTGCATTGAAACCGGGAACGGTGCATTGAAACCGGGATCGGAGCATTGAAACCGGGATCAGTGCATTGAAACCGGGATCGGAGCATTGAAACCGGGAACGGTGCATTGAAACCGGGATCGGTGCATTCAAACTGGGCTCGGAGCATTGAAACCGGGATCGGTGCATTGAAACCGGGAACGGTGCATTGAAACCGGGATCGGAGCATTGAAACCGGGATCGGAGCATTGAAACCGGGAACGGTGCATTGAAACCGGGAACGTGCATTGAAACCGGGATCGGTGCATTGAAACCGGGATCGGTGAATTGGAACCGGGAACGGTGCATTCTATCTGGGATCGGTGCATTGAAACTGGGATCGGTGCATTCAATCCGGGATCGGTGCATTGAAACCGGGATCGGTGCATTCAATCCGGGAACGGTGCATTCAAACCGGGATCGGTGCATCGAAACCGGGATCGGTGCATCGAAACCGGGATCGGTGCATCGAAACCGGGAACAGTGCATCCAAACCGGGATCGGTGCATTCAAACCGGGAACGGTGCATTCAAACCGGGAACGGTGCATTGAAACCGGGATCGGTGCATTCTATCCGGGAACGGTGCATTGAAACCGGGATCGGTGCATCGAAACCGGGAACAGTGCATTAAAACCGGGATCGGTGCATTCAAACCGGGAACGGTGCATTCAAACCGGGAACGGTGCATTGAAACCGGGATCGGTGCATTCTATCCGGGAACGGTGCATTGAAACCGGGATCGGTGCATTGGAACCGGGAACGGTGCATTGAAACCGGGAACGGTGCATTCTATCTGGGATCGGTGCAATAAAACCGGGATCGGTGCATTGAAACAGGGATCAGTGCATTGAAACTGGGAACGGTGCATTGAAACCGGGAACGGAGCATTGAAACCGGGATCGGTGCATTCAATCCGGGATCGGTGCATTCAAACCGGGAACGGTGCATTGAAACAGGGAACGTGCATTGAAACCGGGATTGGTGCATTCAAACCGGGAACTGTGCATTGAAACCGGGATCGTTGCATTGAAACCGGGATCGGTGCATTGAAACCGGGAACGGTGCATTGAAACCGGGATCGGTGCATTCAATCCGGGATCGATGCATTGAAACCGGGATCGGTGCATCAAAACCGGGATCGGTGCATCCAAACCGGGATTGGAGCATTGAAACCCGGAACGGTGCATTGAAACCGGGATCGGTGCATTCAAACCGGGATCGGTGCATTGAAACCGGGAACGGTGCATTCAATCCGGGATCGGTGCATTGAAACCGGGATCGGTGCATTGAAACCGGGATCGGTGCATTGAATCCGGGATCGGTGCATTCAAACCAGGATCGGTGCATTCAAACCGGGAACGTGCATTGAAACCGGGATCGTTGCATTCAAACCGGGATCGGTGCATTGAATCCGGGATCGGTGCATTCAAACCGGGATCGGTGCATTGAATCCGGGATCGGTGCATTCAAACCGGGATCGGTGCATTGAAACCGGGATCGGAGCATTGAAACCGGGAACGTGCATTGAAACCGGGATCGGTGCATTCAATCCGGGATCGGTGCATTCAATCCGGGATCGGAGCATTGAAACCGGGATCGGTGCATTCAATCCGGGACCGGTCCGTTGAAACCGGGATTGGTGCATTCAAACCAGGATCGGTGCATTAAAACCGGGAACGGTGCATTCAAACCGGGAACGGTGCATTCAAACCGGGATCGGTGCATTAAAACCGGGAACGGTGCATTCAAACCGGGATCGGTGCATCGAAACCGGGAACAGTGCATTCAAACCGGGATCGGTGCATTCAAACCGGGATCGGTGCATTCAAACCGGGAACGGTGCATTCAAACCGGGAACGGTGTATTGAAACTGGGATCGGTGCATTCTATCCGGGAACGGTGCATTGAAACCGGGATCGGTGCATTGGAACCGGGAACGGTGCATTGAAACCGGGAACTGTGCATTCTATCTGGGATCGGTGCAATAAAACCGGGATCGGTGCATTGAAACAGGGATCGGTGCATTGAAACAGGGATCAGTGCATTGAAACCGGGAACGGTGCATTGAAACCGGGAACGGAGCATTGAAACCGGGATCGGTGCATTCAATCCGGGATCGGTGCATTCAAACCGGGAACGGTGCATTGAAACAGGGAACATGCATTGAAACCGGGATCGGTGCATTCAAACCGGGAACTGTGCATTAAAACCGGGATCGTTGCATTGAAACCGGGATCGGTGCATTGAAACCGGGATCGTTGCATTGAAACCGGGATCGGTGCATTGAAACAGGGATTGGTGCATTCAATCCGGGATCGGTGCATTGAAACAGGGAACGTGCATTCAAACCGGGATCGGTGCATTGAAACCGGGATCAGTGCATTGAATCCGGGATCGGTGCATTCAAACCGGGAACGGTGCATTGAATCCGGGATCGATGCATTGAAACCGGGATCGGAGCATTGAAACCGGGATCGGAGCATTGAAATATGGATCGGTGCATTGAATCCGGGAACGTGCATTGAAACCGGGATCGGTGCATTCAATCCGGGATCGGTGCATTGAAACCGGGAACGGTGCATCGAAACCGGGATCGGTGCATCCAAACCGGGATCGGAGCATTGAAACCGGGAACGGTGCATTGAAACCGGGATCGGTGCATTGAAACCGGGATCGGAGCATTGAAATATGGATCGGTGCATTGAATCCGGGAACGTGCATTGAAACCGGGATCGGTGCATTCAATCCGGGATCGGTGCATTGAAACCGGGAACGGTGCATTGAAACCGGGATCGGTGCATTCAAACCGGGATCGGTGCATTGAAACCGGGAACGGTGCATTGAATCCGGGATCGGTGCATTCAAACCGGGATCGGTGCATTCAAACCGGGAACGTGCATTGAAACCGGGATCGTTGCATTCAAACTGGGATCGGTGCATTGAATCCGGGATCGGTGCATTCAAACCAGGATCGGTGCATTGAATCCGGGATCGGTGCATTCAAACCGGGATCGGTGCATTGAAACCGGGATCGGAGCATTGAAACCGGGAACGTGCATTGAAACCGGGATCGGTGCATTCAATCCGGGATCGGTGCATTCAATCCGGGATCGGAGCATTGAAACCGGGATCGGTGCATTCAATCCGGGATCGGTCCGTTGAAACCGGGATTGGTGCATTCAAACCGGGAACAGTGCATTGAAACCGAGATTGTGCATTCAAACCGGGATCGGTCCGTTGAAACCGGGATTGGTGCATTCAAACCGGGAACAGTGCATTGAAACCGAGATTGTGCATTCAATCCGGGATCGGTGCATTGAAACCGGGATCGGAGCATTGAAATATGGATCGGTGCATTGAATCCGGGAACGTGCATTGAAACCGGGATCGGTGCATCCAAACCGGGATCAGAGCATTGAAACCGGGATCGGTGCATTGAAACCGGGATCGGTGCATTGAAACCGGGATCGGAGCATTGAAATATGGATCGGTGCATTGAAACCGGGATCGGAGCATTGAAATATGGATCGGTGCATTGAATCCGGGAACGTGCATTGAAACCGGGATCGGTGCATTCAATCCGGGATCGGTGCATTGAAACCGGGAACGGTGCATCGAAACCGGGATCAGTGCATCCAAACCGGGATCGGAGCATTGAAACCGGGAACGGTGCATTGAAACCGGGATCGGTGCATTCAAACCGGGATCGGTGCATTGAAACCGGGAACGGTGCATTCAATCCGGGATCGGTGCATTGAAACGTGGATCGGTGCATTGAATCCGGGATCGGTGCATTCAAACCGGGATCGGTGCATTCAAACCGGGAACGTGCATTGAAACCGGGATCGTTGCATTCAAACTGGGATCGGTGCATTGAATCCGGGATCGGTGCATTCAAACCAGGATCGGTGCATTGAATCCGGGATCGGTGCATTCAAACCGGGATCGGTGCATTGAAACCGGGATCGGAGCATTGAAACCGGGAACGTGCATTGAAACCGGGATCGGTGCATTCAATCCGGGATCGGTGCATTCAATCCGGGATCGGAGCATTGAAACCGGGATCGGTGCATTCAATCCGGGATCGGTCCGTTGAAACCGGGATTGGTGCATTCAAACCGGGAACAGTGCATTGAAACCGAGATTGTGCATTCAATCCGGGATCGGTGCATTAAAACCGGGAACGGTGCATTCAAACCGGGAACGGTGCATTCAATCCGGGATCGGTGCATTCAATCCGGGATCGGTGCATTCAAACCGGGATCGGTGCATTCAATCCGGGATCGGTGCATTCAAACCGGGAACGGTGCATTCAAACCGGGATCGGTGCATTCAATCCGGGATCGGTGCATTCAATCCGGGATCAGTGCATTCAATCCGGGAACGGTGCATTCAATCCGGGATCTGTGCATTAAAACCGGGAACGGTGCATTCAATCCGGGATCTGTGCATTCAAACCGGGATCGGTGCATTAAAACTGGCATCGGTGCATTCAATCCGGGATCGGTGCATTCAATCCGGGAACGGTGCATTCAATCCGGGAATGGTGCATTCAAACCGGGATTGGTGCATTCAAACCGGGATCGGTGCATTCAAACCGGGATCGGTGTTCCAAGGGGATTTATTGCATTAGTCAGATCCAATGCAATAAATCAGGATCGCTGCGGTAATCTGGGATCAGTGCATTGGGACATGGAAGGACTGAGTAGGCCACACAAGGCAGAATCCTAATCCAGAGGAGTTGCAAGGTCCAGGTAAGGGTGCAGCCCCAGTAGTTGAATGGAGGAAACCCAAAAGGGGCTTGGTGGGGGGGTCTCCTCACCCACAAGGCGGGGGGTCTGTGCAGCCCCAGCCAACTGCACTGTCGACCTTCAGTGGAACATAGGAACAGGAGGGGAGGCCATTCAGCCCCTCGTGCCTGCTCCGCCATTTGATAAGATCATGGCTGATCTGCGATCTAACTCCATATACCTGCCTTTGGCCCATATCCCTTAATCCCTTTGGTTGCCAAAAAGCCTATCGATCTCCGATTTAAATTTAGCAATTGAGCTAGTATCAATTGCCGTTTGCGGAAGAGAGTTCCAAACTTCCACCACCCTTTGTGTGTAGAAATGTTTTCTAATCTCGCTCCTGAAAGGTCTGGCTCTAATTTTTAGACTGTGCCCCCTGCTCCTGGAATCCCCAACCAGCGGAAATAGTTTCTCTCTATCCACCCTATCCGTTCCCCTTAATATCTTATAAACTTCGATCAGATCACCCCTTAACCTTCGAAACTCCAGAGAATACAACCCCAATTTGTGTAATCTCTCCTCGTAACTTAACCCTTGAAGTCCGGGTATCATTCTAGTAAACCTACGCTGCACTCCCTCCAAGGCCAATATGTCCTTCCGAAGGTGCGGTGCCCAGAACTGCTCACAGTACTCCAGGTGCGGTCTAACCAGGGTTTTGTATAGCTGCAGCATAACTTCTGCCCCCTTGTACTCCAGTCCTCCAGATATAAAGGCCAGCGATCCATTAGCCTTATTGATTATTTTCTGCACCTGATCATGACACTTCAATGATCGATGTCCCTGAACCCCTAAGTCCCTTTGGACATCCACTGTTTTTAACTTTTTACCATTTCGAAAGCATCCCAGGTTCCCAAACCTGCTTTCCTGCCTCTGCTTCAAAAATTCAATCCATCTCTCTCTTGAAATCTCCAATTGAACCCCCCCTCCTGTATCCACAGCCTTTTTTGCGGGCGGGGGTGGGGGAGAATTCCTAATTTCCGCTCCCCTTTGCGTGAAGAAATGCTCCCCCGACCTCACCGCCTCGCTCTGATTTTAAGATACCATATTGGGTGCAAGCACAGGAAGAGGCCAGTCTGCCCATCATGCCTGTGCCGGCCCTTTGCGAGAGCTCTCCTATTAGTCCCATTCCCGCCCTGCTCTTTCCCCCGTACCCCTGTAAATTTTTTCCCCTTCATGTATTTCTCCAATTCCCCCTTTTGAAAGTTGTCATTGAATCTGCTTCCACCGCCCTTTCAGGCAGTGAATTCCAGATCATCTGCGTCAAAAAAAATCTCATCTCCCCCTCTGGCTCTTTCCCCGATTATCTTAAATCTGGGTCCTCTGGTTCCCGACCCTCCTGCCCACTGGAAACAGTTTCTCCTTATTAACTCTCTCAAAACCCCTCATGATTGTGAACGCCTCGATCAAATCTCCCCTTAACCTTCTCTGCTCTGAGGAGAACAGTCCCAGCTTCTCCAGTCTCTCCACATAAACCGAGGTCCCTCATCCCTGGAACCATTCTGGTAAATCTCCTCCGCACCCTCTCCAAGGCCTTGACATCCTTCCTAAAGTGCGGTGCCCAGAATTGGACACAGCTGAGGCCTAACCAGTGTTTTATAAAGGTTTAGCGTAACTCCCTTGCTTTTGTACTCTATGCCTCTATTAAAAAAGTCCAGGATCCCGTATGCTTTAACAGCCTTCTCAACTTGTCCTGCCACCTTCAAAGATTGGTGTACGTACACCCCCAGGTCTCTCTGTTCCTGCACCCCCTTTAAAATTGTACCCTTTAGTTTATATTGCCTCTCCTCATTCTTCCTACCGAAATGCATCACTTCACCCTTCTCTGCGTTAAATTTAATCTGCCATGTGTCCGCCCATTCCACCAGTCTGTCTCTGCCCTCCTGGAGTCTGTTACTAACCTCCTCGCTGTTTACTACATTTCCGAGTTTCGTGTCATCTGCAAACTTTGAAATTATGCCCAAGTCCAGTTCATTAATATATCTCAAAAAGAGCAGTGGTCCCAATGCTGACCCCTGGGGGACACACCGCTGTACACCTCCCTCCAGTCTGAAAAACAACCGTTCACCACTACTCTCTGCTTTCTGTCCCTTAGCCAATTTTGTATCCATGCTGCCCACTGTCCCTTTAATCCCACGGGCTTAAATTTTGCTAACAAGTCTATTAGGTGGGACTTTATCAAACGCCTTTTGAAAGTCTACATATACAACATCTACCGCACTGCCCTTATCGACCCTCTCCGTTACTTCATCAGAGAACTCGATGAGGTTAGTCAAACACGATTTGCCTTTAACAAATCCATGCTGACTTTCATTTATTAGCCCAGACTTTTCCAAGCGCCAATTAATTTTGTCCCTGATTCTTGTCTCTGAAAGTTTCCCCATCACCGACCCTAGACTGACTGGCCTGCAATTGCCGGGTTTACCCCTCTCCCCTTTTTTTGAACAGGGGTGTAACATTTGCAATCCTCCAGTCCTCATATTGAAGGAGGATTGGAAGATTGTGGCCAGAGCCTCCGCAATTTCCACCCTTACTTCCCTCAATAACCGAGGATGCATCCCATCCGGACCGAGTGACTTTCCCACTCTTGAGTCCTGCCAATCTTTTAAGTACCTGGGCAAGAGCATGGCAGATGCAGTATAACGTGGATAAATGTGAGGTTATCCACTTTGGTTGTAAGAACAGAAAGGCAGATTATTATCTGAATGGTGATAGATTGGGAAAAGGGGAGGTGCAACGAGACCTGGGTGTCCTTGGACACCAGTCGCTGGAGGTGAGCATTCGGGTGCAGCAAGCAGTTAGGAAGGCAAATGGTACGTTGGACTTGAGAGGATTTGAGTACAGGAGCAGGGATGTCTTGCTGCAGTTATACAGGGCCTTGGTGAGACCACATCTGGAGTATTGTGCGCAGTTTTGGTCTCCTTATCTGAGGAGGGATGTCCTTGCCATGGAGGGAGTGCAACGAAGGTTGATTCCTGGGATGGCAGGACTGACGTACGAGGAGAGATTGGGTCGACTTGGCCTATATTCACTAGAGTTTAGAAGAATCTCATCGCAACATATAAAATTCTAACAGGACTAGACAGACTAGATGCAGGGAGGATGTTCCCGATGGCTGGGGAGTCCAGAACCAGGGGTCACAGTCTCAGGATACGGGGGTGTGCCATTTAGAACCGAGATGAGGAGAAATTTCTTCACTCAGAGGGTGGTGAACCTGTGGAATTCTCTACCACAGAAGGCAGTGGAGGACGAGTCATTCGATGTATTCAAGAAGGAGATCGATATATTTCTTAATGCTAAAGCGATCAAGGGATATGGGGAAAAAGCGGGAACAGGGGACTGAGTTAGACGATCGGCCATGATCATTTTGAATGGCGGAGCAGGCCCGAAAGGCCGAGTGGCCTACTCTTGTTCCTATTTTCTATGATCTATCATTATCCTCTCCAATATCTCTATTACCTCCTCCTTAATGCTGCAATGGCGGCCATCCTGAGGTGCGGTGCCCAGAACTGAATGCGGTATCTCCAGGTGGGGGTCTGAGCAGAGCTCAGGACAGCTGTAACATACCTCCCTCCCCTTTGTACTCCAGTTCCCTTGAGATGAGGGCCAACATCCCATTAGCCTTTCTGATCACCTTTTTGTTTTATTCGTTCACGGGATGTGGGCGTCGCTGGCGAGGCCGGCATTTATTGCCCATCCCTGATTGCCCCTTGAGAAGGTGGTGGTGAGCCGCCTTCTTGAACCGCTGCAGTCCGTGTGGTGACGGTTCTCCCACAGTGCTGTCCGCTGGCTTTTAACGATTGGCGTACCTGGACACCCAAATCTCTTCGCCCTTCCATGTCTTGCCTCTCACAGTGGGTGACCTCACATCTCCCCGCCTTGCTCTCCATCTGCCCACTCGCTGAATCCATCCCTCCCTGCTCCCAACCTCGAGCACTGTGTACAGTTCTGGTCACCACATTACAGGTAGGGTGTGATTGCACCAGAGAGGAGATTGACGAGGACGTTGCCAGGGCTGGAGAATTTTAGCTGTGAGGAAAGATTGGACGGGCTGGGTTTGTTCTCTTTGGAACAGAGGAGGCTGAGGGGAGATTTAACTGAGGTGTATAAAATTACGAGGGGCCGAGATAGAGTGGATAGGGAGGACATGATTGAGGTGTACAAAATTATGAGGGGCACAGATAGGATGGATACTAAGGAGCTTTTTCCCTTCGTTGAGGGTTCTATAACAAGGGGACATAGATTCAAGGTAAAAGGCGGGAGGTTTAGAGGGGATTTGAGAAAGAACTTTTTCACCCAGAGGGTGGTTGGAGTCTGGAACTCACTGCCTGAAAGGGTTGTGGAGGCAGGAACCCTCACAACATTCAAGAAGCATTTGGATGAGCACTTGAAATGCCATAGCATACAAGGCTACGGACCAAATGCTGGAATATGGGATTAGAGTAGACAGGGCTTGATGGCCGGCGCGGACGTGATGGGCCGAAGGGCCTCTATCCATGCTGTATAACTCTATGACTCTATGACCTATTCCCCTTTGCAGAGAGGTCAATAACCAGGGGGGGCATAGATTTATAGTGATTGGTAGAAGGATTGGAGGGGAGCCGAGGAGAAATGTTTTCCGCCCAGAGGGTGGCGGGGGTCTGGAACTCACTGCCTGAGAGGGTGGGAGAGGCAGAAACCCTCAACTCATTTCAAAACTACTCGGACGTGCGCCTGATGTTCCCTCCAATTCCGAGCACTTCCATTTTGCTAATGATCTCTCGTGTGGAACCTTACCAAATGCCTTCTGCACGTCCACGTGGACAACATCTTTGTCCGAGTGCTACGTCACGCTCTGCCCCGAATGACATTTAGAAAATACCAACGGGATTCGAGAAAGCCAGCATGGGTTTATGAAAGGGAAATCGCGTTTGGCAAACCGACTGGAGTTTTTTGAGGACGTAACTGGTAGAATAGATAAGGGAGAACCAGTGGATGTGGTGTGTTTGGATTTTCGAAAAGGCCTTTTGAGAAGGTCCCACATAAGAGGTTGGAGTGCAAAATTAAAGCACATGGGATTGGGGGGAATATACTGGCATGGATTGAGAATTGGTTAACAGACAGGAAACAGAGAGTGGGAATAAATGGGTCTTTTTCCGGGTGGCAGGCAGTGACTAGTGGGGTACCACAGGGATCAGTGCTTGGGCCCCAGATATTCACAATATATATCGATGATTCGGATGAGGGAACTGAATGTAACATTTCCAAGTTTGCTGACGACACAAAAATTAGGTGGAGTTGTGAGGAGGATGCAAAGAGGCTTCAAGGTGATTTAGACAAGTTGAGTGAGTGGGCAAATCCATGGCGGATGCAGTATAACGTGGGTAAATGTGAGGCTATCCACTTTGGAAGGAAAAACAGAAAGGCAGAGTATTTAAACGGTGATAGATTGGGAAATGTTGATGTACAACGAGACCTGGGTGTCCTTGTACACCAGTCACTGAAAGCTACCATGCAGGTGCAACAAGCAGTTCGGAAGGCGAATGGTATGTTGGCCTTCATTGCAAGAGGATTTGAGTACAGGAGCAGGGATGCCTTACTGCAGTTGTACAGGGCCTTGGTGAGACCACACCTGGAGTATTGTGTGCAGTTTTGGTCTCCTTACCTAAGAAAGGATGTCCTTGCCACAGAGGGAGTGCAGCGAAAGTTCACCAGACTGATTCCTGGGATGGCAGGACTGTATGAGGAGAGAGTGGGTCGACTCGGCCTGTATTCACTCGAGTTTAGAAGAATGAGAGGGGATCTCATTGAAACATAAAATTCTGACAGGGCGAGACAGACTGGATGCAGGGAGGATGTTTCCCCTGGCTGGGGGGTCCAGAACGAGGGGTCACAGTCTCAGGATACGGGATAGGACATTTAGGACAGAGATGAGGAGAAATTTCTTCACTCAGAGGGTGGTGAACCTGTGGAATTCTCTACCACAGTGGAGGCCGAGTCACTCAATATATTTAAGAAGGAGCTGGATAGATTATCTAGACACAAAAGGCATCAAGGGGTATGGGGAGAGAGCGGGAATATGGTATTGAGATGGAGGATCAACCATGATCATATTGAATGGCGGAGCAGGCTCGAAGGGCCGAATGGCCTACTCCTGCTCCTATTTTCTATGTTTCTATGTAACTTCCCCACAACAGACGGTAGACTGATAGGCCCATAATAGGTTAATCTCTCCCACCCTTCTTAAATAATGGAGTAACATTGGCAATTTTCCAAACCAAGGAGACAATTCCTGAATCAAAGTTTTGGAAGGCCATGACTAACTCATCAACAATTTCCTCACTGACTTCTTTTAGTACCTTGGTGGAAACCATCGGGTCCTGGAGATTTGTCAATTTTTAGTCTTGTATTTTCTCCATCACCATTATTTTAACTTATCTTACGGTTGACGATCCTCTGGGGAAGAGTGATCATAATATGGTCGAATTTCATATTGAGTTTTGAGAGTGATGTAGTTAAGTCCGAAACTAGGGTCTTCAATTTAAACAAGGCCAATTACATAGGGGCGAGTTGGCTAAGGTAGATTGGGAAATTCAATTAAAAGAAACGACGGGAAATAACCAATGGTGAACATTTAAAGAAATAATTCATAATTCTCAATGAATTATACATTCCCTTGAGGAACAAAAACTCCACGGGGAAAAATTATCCAACCGGGGCTAACAAGAGAAGTTAAGGATGGTAATAGATTAAAAGAAGAGGCTAATAATATTGCCAAGAAGAGCAGTAAGCCTGAGGATTGGGAGGGTTTTAGAAACTAGCAAAGGATGAGCAAAAAATTGATACAGAGGGAGAAAATAGAATATGAGAGTAAACTAGCAAGAAATATAAAAACAGATTGTAAGAGCTTCGACAAGTATGCAAAAATGAAGAGATTAATGAAAGTAAACGTTGGTCCCAAAGAGGCTGAGACAGGAGAAATTATAATGGGGAATAAGGAAATGGCAGAGAATTTAAATAAATATTTTGTATCTGTCTTCACAGTAGAAGACACAAAAAACATAGCAAAAATAGTGGGGAACCAAGAGGGAGGAACTTAATGTAATTAATATCAGTAGAGAAAAAGTACTGGAGAAATTAATGGGACTAAAAGCCGACAAATCCCCTGGACCTGATGGCCGACATCCGAGGGTTCGAAAAGAGGCGGCTGCAGAGATAGTGGACGCATTGGTTGTGATCTTCCAGAATTCCCTCGTTTCTGGAACGTTCCCCGTGGATTGGAAGGTGGCAAATGTAACCCCGCCATTCAAGAAAGGAGGGAGAGAGAAAACAGGGAACGACAGGCCAGTTAGCCTGACATCAGTCATCGGGAAAATGCTGGAATCCATTATTAAGGAAGTGGTAACAGGGCACTTAGAAAATCATAATATGATTAGGCAGAGTCAGCATGGTTTTATGAATGAGAAATCGTGTTTGACAAATTTATTGGAGTTTTTTGAGGATGTAACCAGCAGGGTAGATAAAGGGGAACCAGTAGATGTAATATATTTGGATTTACAAAAGGCATTCGATAAGGTGCCACATAAAAGTTTGTTACACAAGATAAGGGCTCATGGGATTGGGGGTAATATATTAGCATGGATAGAGGATTGGTTAACGGACAGAAAACAGAGAGTAGGAATAAACGGGTCATTCTCAGGTTGGCAGGCTGTAACTAGTGGGGTGTCGCAGGGATCAGTGCTCGGGCCTCAGCTATTTACAATCTATATTAATGACTGAGATGAAGGGACCGAGTGTAATGTATCCAAGTTTGCTGACGATACAAAGCGAGGTGGGAGAGTAAGCTGTGAGGAGGACACAAAGAGTCTGCAAAGGGATATCGACAGGTTAAGTGAGTGGGTGAGAAGGTGTCAGATGGAGTGAAATGTGAAGTTATTCACTTTGGTAGGAAGAATAGAAAAACAGAATATTTTTTAAATGATGAGGAACTCTTAAATGTTGGTGTTCAGAGAGATTTGGATGTCCTCGTACAAGAAACACAGAAAGTTAACATGGAGGTACAGCAAGCAATTAGGAAGGGAAATGGTATGTTGGCCTTTATTACAAGGGGGTTGGAGTACAAGAGTAAGGAAGTCTTACTACAATTGTACAGGGTTTTGGAAGGTGCTAAAATAAAGCCTTTCCCGTTGCAGGTGTGTCGGAACCGCGACGGAGCTCGAGAGAGAGACGGAGGAGGAGGAGGAGAGACGCCCGCCAATGGAGGCGGCCTCGCCCGCGGAGCAGGATTGCCTGGCGGAGGCGGAGGCCAGGAAAAGGACACCGGGCCCCAACCCTTACCGCTGCACGCTGTGCCCCAAGGCCTTCGGCTCACCCTCGCTGCTGGAGACCCACCAGCGGGTGCACACGGGCGAGAGGCCCTTCGAGTGCCCGGTCTGCGGCAAGCGTTTCAGCCAGCTGTGCCACCAGAAGCGGCACCAGCGCCTGCACGGCGACGGGGACGAGCTGGGCCTCTGCCCCGGCTGCGGCAAGGACTGCCGGAGCTCGGCGCAGCTGGCCCGGCACCGGTGCCCGCCGGCGGGCGAGAGGCCCTACTCGTGCACCGTCTGCGGCCGCGGCTTCAAGCGCTCCTACGCCCTGGTCAAGCACCAGCGCGTCCACACCGGAGAGCGCCCTTACCGCTGTGGCGTCTGCGGCCAGGGGTTTGGCTACTCCAGCAGCCTGGCTGACCACCGGCGCATCCACACCGGAGAGCGGCCCTTCGAGTGCCCGGTCTGCGGCAAGGGCTACATCAATGCCAGCCGCTTGACCGACCACAGGCGGGTACACGCCACCGAGCAGCGTTACCGCTGCGGCTACTGCCACAAAGGCTTCCACTACCCGTCACACTTGGCCAAGCACCAGCGGGTGCACACCGGGGAGCGCCCGTTTCGGTGCCAGGCCTGCGACCGCGGCTTCACCACCGCCTCCAAGCTGGCCGCCCACCGGCGCACCCACACCGGGGAGCGCCCGTTCCGCTGCGCCCTTTGCGGCAAGGGCTACGTCAACTCCAGCGACCTGGTGGTCCACCAGCGCTCGCACACCGGGGAGCGGCCGTTCCGCTGCGCCCTGTGCGGCAAGGGCTTCCTCAAGCCCCGTGACCTGTCCCTCCACCGCCGCGTCCACACCGGGGAGCGGCCCTACCGCTGCGGCCTGTGCGGCCGGGCCTTCAACAAGTCCTGCAACCTGGCCTCCCACCAGCGGCTGCACGAAGAGGAGCGGCGGTACAAGTGCGCCCGCTGCGGCAAGGACTTCAAGTACTCGTCCAGCCTCTCCCGGCACCGCCGGGCGCACAAGACCGAGGCCGCGTGAGCGGCGACGGCTTCCGGGAGACGCGGGGTGGGAGGGAGGGGGCGCTGTGCGTTCGTTCGCAAGTGTCGTGCCCATCATCCCCCACCCCCCCCCGTCGCAACCTCCCTCCGTAGCCGTCAACTCATCTGAAACTCCTGCATGCTCCCCCCCGCCGTATCCGAACTCCCGTTCACCCTTCACCTCCTCCCCCCCGCTGCGCTCGCTGACCTACGTTGGCTCCCGGCCCGGGAACGCCTCGATTTTAAAATGCTCCCTTCCTGGCCCCTCGCTCCCCTCCCTACCTGTGTAACCCCCTACGACCCTCCGAGATCTCTGCCCTCCTCCGATTCCGGCCTCTTGTCCATCTCCCCGATTTCCATCGCTCCACCATTGGCGGCCGTGCCTTCAGCTGCCTGGGCCCTGAGCTCTGGAATTCCCTCCCTAAACCTCTCCCTCTCTCTCCCCTCCTTTAAGACGCTCCTCAAAACCTCCCTCTTTGACCGAGCTTTTGGTCACCTGTCCGAATATCTCCTCATGTGGCTTGGGTCTGATTTCGTCTGCTGTGAAGCACATTGGGGCTGTTTTACTACGTTAAAGACGCTATATTAATGGGAGTTGGTGTTCTGATGCCACCATTGGCGAGTCCCTCACCATTAACATCCTGGGGTCATCGCTGGACAGAGGCTGCACTGAACCAGCCCTATCATCACCAAGGCTACGAGAGCAGGTCAGAGGCTGGGTGTTTTGCAGCGAGTGACTCACCTCCTGACTCCCCAAAGCCTTTCCGCCATCTCCAAGGCACAAGTCAGGAGTGTGATGGAATACTCTCCACTTGCCTGGATGAGTGCAGCTCCAACAACACTCAAGAAGCTCGACACCATCCAGGACAGAGCAGCCCGCTTGATTGGCACCCCATCCACCACCCTAAACATTCACTCCCTTCACCACCGGCGCACCGTGGCTGCAGTGTGGACCATCCACAGGATGCACTGCAGCAACTCGCCAAGGCTTCTTCGACAGCACCTCCCAGACCCGCGACCTCTACCACCTAGAAGGACAAGGGCAGCAGGCACATGGGGACAACACCACCTGCACGTTCCCCTCCGAGTCGCACACCATCCCGACTTGGAAATATATCGGCCGTTCCTTCATCGTCGCTGGGTCCAAATCCTGGAACTCCCTTCCTAACAGCACTGTGGGAGAACCTTCACCACACGGACTGCAGCGGTTCAAGAAGGCGGCTCACCACCACCTTCTCAAGGTGCAACTGGGGACGGGCGATCAGCTAGAGTCACATCCTGAGCACAATGAGAAGAAAACCAACAGACAATTCCACATCCCTGTTCTGTATCCCCTGAGACTCACATTTGAAAATGACTGCTTTGCATGAGGTGTCTTGAGAAGTGGTTGGTTGTTCAGAAAAGATTCATGGGATGTTGGCCTTTATCACAGGGTTTGGAGCCCAAAGGGGTCCAAGTTACCCTGCGGTTATATATAGAGACCTATACTCTCTGGAGTTTCGAGGAATGAGGGGTGATCTCATTGAAACATATAAGATTCTGAGGGGGCTTCACAGGGTAGATGCTGAGAGGCTGTTTCCCCTGTCTGGAGAGTCTAGAACGAGGGGGGCATAGTCTCAGGATAAGGGGTCGGCCATTCAAGACTGAGATGAGGAGGAATTTCTTCACTCAGAGGGTGGTGAATCTTTGGAATTCTCCACCCCAGAGGATGCTCAGTCGTTGAGTGTATTCAAGGCTGAGATGGGCGGGAAAGTGGAGTTGAGGTCGAAGATCGGCCATGAGCAGGCTCGAGGGGCCGAATGGCCTACTCCTGCTCCTATTTCTAGTGTTCTTACGTCCTTAAAACTCCGGTCAGGACCCCCGCCCGGAGATACTGGGGTATCGAGAGACATGGAGCAAAGGCAGGAAGATGGCAGGAGTTAAGGTCCAGATCAGACACTGTCTGATTGAATGGCGGAACAGGCTCAAGGGGCTGAATGGCCCCCCCCTCCTGTTCCTATACCTGCACCTCAGCTTGCGTTAGCATGTCCAGGTGGGGTTGAGGGATATGGGGAGAAGGTGGGATTGAGGGAGAAGGTGGGTAGGTGGGATTGGGGGTTATGGGGAGAAGGTGGGATTGGGGGATGTGGGGAGGTGGGATTGAGAGATAAGGGAAGTAGGTGGGTAGGTGGGATTGAGGGATAAGGAAGTAGGAGGGATATGGGGAGTAGGTGGGGATTGAGGGATACGGGGAGAAGGTGGGTAGATGGGGTTGAGGGATATGGGGAGAAGGTGGGTAGGTGGGGATTGAGGGATATGGGGAGAAGGTGGGATTGAGGGATATTGGGAGTAGGTGGGGATTGAGGGATATGGGGAGAAGGTGGGATTGAGGGATAGGGGGAGAAGGTGGGATTGAGGGATATGGGGAGTAGGTGGGTAGGTGGGATTGAGGGATAAGGAAGTAGGAGGGATATGGGGAGTAGGTGGGGATTGAGGGATATGGAGAGAAGTTGGGTAGATGGGGTTGAGGGATATGGGGAGAAGGTGGGTAGGTGGGATTGAGGGGTAGGTGGGGATTGAGGGATATGGGGAGAAGGTGGGATTGAGGGATATTGGGAGTAGGTGGGGATTGAGGGATATGGGGAGAAGGTGGGATTGAGGGATATGGGGAGAAGGTGGGATTGAGGGATATTGGGAGTAGGTGGGGATTGAGGGATATGGGGAGAAGGTGGGATTGAGGGATATGGGGAGTAGGTGGGGATTGAGGGATATGGGGAGAAGGTGGGATTGAGGGATATGTGGAGTAGGTGGGATTGAGGGATATTGGGAGTAGGTGGGGATTGAGGGATATTGGGAGTAGGTGAGGATTGAGGGATATTGGGAGTAGGTGAGGATTGAGGGATATTGGGAGTAGGTGAGGATTGAGGGATATTGGGAGTAGGTGAGGATTGAGGGATATTGGGAGTAGGTGGGGATTGAGGGATATTGGGAGTAGGTGAGGATTGAGGGATATTGGGAGTAGGTGAGGATTGAGGGATATTGGGAGTAGGTGAGGATTGAGGAATATTGGGAGTAGGTGAGGATTGAGGGATATTGGGAGTAGGTGGGGATTGAGGGATATTGGGAGTAGGTGGGATTGAGGGATATTGGGAGTAGGTGGGGATTGAGGGATATTGGGAGTAGGTGGGATTGAGGGATATTGGGAGTCGGTGGGATTGAGGGATATTGAGAGAAGGTGGGATTGAGGGATATTGGGAGTCGGTGGGTGGTGCCAATCTATCAAAAAAGGCCGCAGCCCCTGAACAATGGCCTCTTCCTCTCCCTATAAATTCATCCTGTCCTCGCGGTGATGTACATATTAAAACCTGTCAGTGGACTGATGCAAACCATGTCGTAGATTATTTCTTTGACAAGCCGGGTAGATGTGGAGCTCTCCTCCTCCCTCCGACTTCGGGGTAGGGGGCGCCCCCCCGCCTCATGTATAGAATCCGCGCGATTGTCATTTGCACTGGACGGCTCGCATGCAAAGTTTGGTTCGTTCGTGCGACCGCCTCTAATCTCCGAGGGGTGTGCTGTCACCACGTAATCTCGGACGGCCCCTTGTGTGTTTCCATCCACCCTCCACACTTGGAGTGGGCTGATAGGAAGATGAAGGCTTTATGAGGGGGTCAAACTGGCCTCCCGAGTGAGCCGCGGTGATATTTGACCGGGGTGGGGGCAGCAGGGGACTGTACCGGAGAAACAGAGAGGGGTTAATAACCCCCCCACCTCCCGTCTTCAGTCTGAAAACCTTTTGAGCAGTTACCACGCAGAGCTGTAAGATTATTCTCGTTCTGTTCCGATCGTTGGATTTAAAGATCAGACGGTGTTCTCCGGTCAAGAGATCAAATGGGCGAGTTTTGTTACACTCTCGTCTGAATGTGAAAGAAACGGCGGATTATTCTCTGGAGGGGCGGGGTGGGTCGGGGAGTTGGAGGGGAGGCGGCAGCAGTGTGAATTTGTTCGGTACGTTGGGACCTCTGCCTTTCGACCATTGGTCAAGTGCGCCTGGCACTTGAAGGGCAGGGATCGGGGATTTTTTGAGTCAGGCGTTGAATGTCGAATTTGATAATTCAATTCACGTGACTTGCGTTGTGAATAAATACATCGGTTGTTTTAGTCGGCCTGTGCGCTATCGCGGTCGATTCGAAGGCAGATCGATATCTGCGTTAGCTTACGACGAGTCCAGTCAGTCACTTCCAGAATTTTTCCAGTGATTTGAGTGTTTACTGATCTGAGTCCCGCTGGGCCCAGATTACCGGTGTCTCGTAGTCAATAGAGCACAGAGGGAGGCCACTCGGCCCCTTCCCTGTCCGTGCCACCGGGCTTAACCCCGCCTTCCAGCTCTTGCTCTGCAGCCCTGTAGGTTTACGGCATCTCAGGCGCACGTCCGAGTAATTTCGAAATGAGTTGAGGGTTTCTGCCTCTCCCACCCTCTCAGGCAGTGAGTTCCAGACCCCCACCACCCTCTGGGTGAAAAATATCTCCTCAGCTCCCCTCCAATCCTTCTCCCAATCACTATAAATCTATGCCCCCCTGGTTATTGACCTCTCCGCTAAGGGGGATGGATCCTCCCTCTCCACTCTATCTCGGCCCCTCATAATTTTATACACCTCAATTAAACCTCCCCTCAGCCTCCTCTGTTCCCGAGAGAACAACCCCAGCCCGTCCAATCTTTCCTCATCGCTAAAATTCTCCAGCCCTGGCAACATCCTCGTAAATCTCCTCTGCACCCTCTCCAGTGCAATCACATCCTTCCTGCAATGTGGTGACCAGAACTGTACTCAGTACTCAAGCTGTGGCCTAACTAGTGTTTTATACAGTTCCAGCATAACCTCCCTGCTCTTGTATTCGATGCCTCGGCTAATAAAGGAAAGTATCCCATATGCCTTCTCAACCACCTTATCTACCTGTCCTGCTACCTTCAGGGATCTGTGGACATGCACTCCAAGGTCCCTCACTTCCTCTGCACCTCTCAATATCCTTCCGTAGATACACCTGTACCAATCTACACAATTGTTTACCTCAATGATTGAATGTCCTTCTGAGTCTTGTTTTGCTCTCCTTATCTGAGGAGGGATGTCCTTGCCATGGAGGGAGTGCAACGAAGGTTGATTCCTGGGATGGCAGGACTGACGTACGAGGAGAGATTGGGTCGACTAGGCCTATATTCACGAGAGTTTCGAAGAATGAGAGGGGATCTCATCGAAACATATAACAGGACGAGACAGACTAGATGCAGGGAGGATGTTCCCGATGGCTGGGGAGTCCAGAACCAGGGGTCACAGTCTCAGGATACGGGGGTGCGCCATTTAGAACCGAGATGAGGAGAAATCTCTTCACTCAGAGGGTGGTGAACCTGTGGAATTCTCTACCACAGAAGGCAGTGGAGGACGAGTCATTCGATGTATTCAAGAAGGAGATCGATATATTTCTTAATGCTAAAAGGGATCAAGGGATATGGGGAAAAAGCGGGAACAGGGGACTGAGTTAGACGATCGGCCGTGATCATCTTGAATGGCGGAGCAGGCCCGAAGGGCCGAATGGCCTACTCCTTCCTGCTCCTATTTTCTATGTTTCTTTGAGTCGGGCAGTGCAGGCAGAAAGGATGTAAATCCTTCAGGAGGGGCTGAACAGGCCAACTGATTGTCTCTTGATGGATCAGATTGGGTGTTGGTCAGGTGTTTACTGGGTGGATGAGAAAGTTCCATCCTGACCAGGGCCTCAAGGCTGAGAAACACATTTGCCTCATCCATCCCACTGCCCAGTAGGGCAAAGGTCAGATATCCCATCGGCCACCTCAGCAGAAGCCATTGCTGAGACCCCGTCTGGTGTACAGTTTTGGTCTCCTTCTCGAAGGAAGGATATACTTGCCTTCGAGGCGGTGCAACGAAGGTTCACCAGATTGATTCCTGGGATGAGAGGGTCGTCCTATGAGGAGAGATTGAGCAGAATGGGCCGAGACTCTCTGGAGTTTGGAAGAATGAGAGGTGATCTCATTGAAGATTCTGAGGGGGCTTCACAGGGTTGATGCTGCGAGACGAGAACGAGGGGGGCATAGTCTCAGGATGAGGGGTCGGCCATCCAAGACTGAGATGAGGAGGAATTTCTTCACTCAGAGGGTGGTGAATCTTTGGAATTCTCTATCCCTGTGGACGCTCAGTCGTTGAGTGTATTCAAGGCTGAGATGGATGGATTTTCGGACGATAGGGGAATCAAGGGATTATGGGGATCGGGCGGGAGAGGTCGAAGATCGGCCGCAATCTGATTGAACGGCGGAGCAGGCTCGAGGGGCCGAATGGCCGACTCCTGCTCCTGTTTCTTCTGTTCCTGATTAGGAGCTGAGGTTTAATTCCATAAGCTGTACTTGGTGCCGATGGATGATCCAGACCTGCCAATCCTCCCCGGCAGTCCCACTCTGGGAATTCAGGAATATTCCGGGCTATACAGGCAAAAGTGCAGCATGCATCTCAGTTCCATTGACGCATCGAGATAACACACAGGCCGGGGAATTTTCACTGTGGGTTACTTGATTCTGAGGCATTCCGAGCTTCAAACTCTGCTCAAAGGCAAGTACGCGGGATTTTTCATCTGCGGGACTTCCTAAAGTACGAAAGATTTGTTGCTGGAAGTTACACTGCAGGTTGCAATCCAGACACACACAATGTCGGGGAAGTGTGTATCCTCAATACGCTGGCCGACATCGATACTGGTCTGGAATGGTCAGTGGAAGGAGTGCAGGGCTCTAGTATGTACACCTGGTACAGTACAGAACTACAAGATGTACACCTGTACCATACAGAAATACAGCATGTACACCTGTACCGTACAGAAATACAGCATGTATACCTGTACTGTACAGAAATACAGCGTGCACACCTGTACCGTACAGAACTACAGCGTGTACACCTGTACCGTACAGAAATACAGCGTGTACACCTGTACCGTACAGAAATACAGCGTGTACACCTGTACCGTACAGAAATACAGCGTGTACACCTGTACTGTACAGAAATACAGCATGTACACCTGTACCGTACAGAACAACAGGATGTACACCTGTATCGTACAGAAATACAGCATGTACACCTGTACCGTACAGAAATACAGCGTGTACACCTGTACCGTACAGAAATACAGCATCTACACCTGTACTATACAGAAATACAGCATGTACACCTGTACAGTACAGAAATACAGGATGTACACCTGTACCGTACAGAAATACAGCATGTACACCTGTACCGTACAGAAATACAGGATGTACACCTGTATCATACAGAAATACAGGATGTACACCTGTATCATACAGAAATACAGCATGTACACCTGTATCTTACAGAAATACAGGATGTACACCTGTACAGTACAGAAATACAGGATGTACACCTGTATCGTACAGAAATACAGCGTGCACACCTGTACCGGACAGAAATACAGGATGTACACCTGTACCGTACAGAAATACAGGATGTACACCTGTACCGTACAGAACTACAGGATGTACACCTGTACCGTACAGAAATACAGCGTGTACACCTGTACCGTACAGAAATACAGCGTGCACACCTGTACCGTACAGAAATACAGCGTGTACACCTGTACTGTACAGAAATACAGCATGTACACCTGTACCGTACAGAACTACAGGATGTACACCTGTACCGTACAGAAATACAGCATGTACACCTGTACTGTACAGAAATACAGCGTGTACACCTGCACCGCACAGAACAACAGGATGTACACCTGTATCGTACAGAAATACAGCATGTACACCTGTACCGTACAGAAATACAGCGTGTACACCTGTACCGTACAGAAATACAGCATCTACACCTGTACTATACAGAAATACAGCATGTACACCTGTACAGTACAGAAATACAGGATGTACACCTGTACCGTACAGAAATACAGCATGTACACCTGTACCGTACAGAAATACAGGATGTACACCTGTATCATACAGAAATACAGGATGTACACCTGTATCATACAGAAATACAGCATGTACACCTGTATCTTACAGAAATACAGGATGTACACCTGTACAGTACAGAAATACAGGATGTACACCTGTATCGTACAGAAATACAGCGTGCACACCTGTACCGGACAGAAATACAGGATGTACACCTGTACCGTACAGAAATACAGGATGTACACCTGTATCGTACAGAAATACAGGATGTACACCTGTATCGTACAGAAATACAGCGTGTACACCTGTACCGTACAGAAATACAGGATGTACACCTGTACCGTACAGAAATACAGGATGTACACCTGTACCGTAAAGAAATACAGCATGTACACCTGTACCGTACAGAAATACAGCGTGTACAACTGTATCATACAGAAATACAGCATGTACACCTGTACCGTACAGAAATACAGCGTGTACAACTGTATCATACAGAAATACAGCATGTACACCTGTACCGTACAGAAATACAGCGTGTACAACTGTATCATACAGAAATACAGCATGTACACCTGTACCGTACAGAAATACAGCGTGTACAACTGTATCATACAGAAATACAGCATGTACACCTGTACCGTACAGAAATACAGCGTGTACAACTGTATCATACAGAAATGCAGCTTGTACACCTGTATCATACAGAAATACAGCATGTACACCTGTACCGTACAGAAATACAGCGTGTACACCTGTATCATACAGAAATACAGGATGTACACCTGTATCGTACAGAAATACAGCGTGTACACCTGTATCATACAGAAATACAGGATGGACACCTGTATCGTACAGAAATACAGGATGTACACCTGTATCATACAGAAATACAGGATGTACACCTGTATCGTACAGAAATACAGCATGTACACCTGTATCGTACAGAAATACAGCATGTACACCTGTATCGTACAGAAATACAGCATGTACACCTGTATCGTACAGAAATACAGGATGTACACCTGTATCATACAGAATACAGTGTGTACACCTGTATCATACAGAAATACAGGATGCAGACCTGTATCATACAGAAATACAGGATGTACACCTGTATCATACAGAAATACAGCATGTACACCTGTATCATACAGAAATATAGGATGTACACCTGTACCGTACGGAAATACAGCATGTACACCTGTATCATACAGAAATACAGGATGTACACCTGTATCATACAGAAATACAGCGTGTATACCTGTATCGTACAGAAATACAGGATGTACACCTGTATCATACAGAAATACAGTGTGTACACCTGTATCGTACAGAAATACAGCATGTACACCTGTATCATACAGAAATACAGCATGTACACCTGTATCGTACAGAAATACAGGATGTACACCTGTACCGTAGAGAAATACAGGATGTACACCTGTATCGTACAGAAATACAGCGTGTACACCTGTACCGTACAGAAATACAGGATGTACACCTGTACCGTACAGAAATACAGCATGTCCACCTGTATCATACAGAAATACAGCGTGTACAACTGTATCATACCGAAATACAGGATGTACACCTGTACCGTACAGAAATACAGCATGTACACCGGTAACGTACAGAAATACAGCATGCACACCTGTACCGTACAGAAATACAGCATGTACACCTGTACCGTACAGAAATACAGCGTGTACACCTGTATCATACAGAAATACAGGATGTACACCTGTATCATACAGAAATACAGGATGTACACCTGTACCGTACAGAAATACAGCGTGTACACCTGTATTGTACAGAAATACAGCATGTACACCTGTACCGTACAGAAATACAGGATGTACACCTGTATCGTACAGAAATACAGCATGTACACCTGTATCATACAGAAATACAGGATGTACACCTGTATCATACAGAAATACAGGATGTACACCTGTATCATACAGAAATACAGGATGTACACCTGTATCGTACAGAAATACAGGATGTACACCTGTATCGTACAGAAATACAGGATGTGCACCTGTATTGTACAGAAATACAGCATGTACACCTGTACCGTACAGAAATACAGGATGTACACCTGTACCGTACAGAAATACAGCATGTACACCTGTATCGTACAGAAATACAGGATGTACACCTGTATCATACAGAATACAGCGTGCACACCTGTATCATACAGAAATACAGGATGTAGACCTGTATCATACAGAAATACAGGATGTAAACCTGTATCATACAGAAATACAGCATGTACACCTGTATCGTACAGAAATACAGGATGTACACCTGAATCATACAGAAATACAGCATGTACACCTGTATCATACAGAAATACAGCGTGGACACCTGTATCATACAGAAATACAGCATGTACACCTGTATCATACAGAAATACAGCGTGTACACCTGTATCATACAGAAATACAGCATGTACACCTGTATCATACAGAAATACAGCATGTACACCTGTATCGTACAGAAATACAGCATGTACACCTGTATCGTACAGAAATACAGGATGTACACCTGTATCGTGCAGAAATACTGCATGTACACCTGTATCGTACAGAAATACAGGATGTACACCTGTATCCTACAGAAATACAGCGTGTACACCTGTATCATACAGAAATACAGCGTGTACACCTGCATCGTACAGAAATACAGCATGGACACCTGTATCATACATAAATACAGGATGTACACCTGTATCATACAGAAATACAGGATGTACACATGTACCGCACAGAAATACAGGATGTACAGCTGTATCGTACAGAAATACAGCGTGTACACCTGTATCGTACAGAAATACAGCATGGACACCTGTACCATACAGAAAAACAGGATGTACACCTGTATCATACAGAAATACAGCGTGTACACCTGTATCGTACAGAAATACAGGATGTACACCTGTATCATACAGAAATACAGCGTGCACACCTGTATCGTACAGAAATACAGCATGCACACCTGTATCGTACAGAAATACAGCATGTACACCTGTATCGTACAGAAATACAGCATGAACACCTGTATCGTACAGAAATACAGAATGTACACCTGTATCATACAGATATACAGGATGTAAACCTGTACCGTACAGAAATACAGCGTGCACACCTGTACCGTACAGAAATACAGCATGAACACCTGTATCGTACAGAAATACAGCATGTACACCTGTATCATACAGAAATACAGTGTGTAAACCTGTATCGTACAGAAAAATAGCATGTACACCTGTATCATACAGAAATACAGGATGTAAACCTGTATCATACAGAAATACAGCGTGTACACCTGTATCGTACAGAAATACAGCATGAACACCTGTATCGTACAGAAATACAGCATGTACACCTGTATCGTACAGAAATACAGCATGAACACCTTTATCGTACAGAAATACAGGATGTACACCTGTATCGTACAGAAATACAGCATGTGCACCTGTATCGTACAGAAATACAGGATGTACACCTGTATCAGACAGAAATACAGCATGTACACCTGTACCGTATAGAAATACAGGATGTACACCTGTATCATACTGAAATACAGCATGTACACCTGTACTGTACAGAAATACAGCGTGTACACCTGTACAGTACAGAAATACAGCGTGTACACCTGTATCTTACAGAAATACAGCGTGCACACCTGTATCATACAGAAATA
Organism: Heptranchias perlo; assembly: GCF_035084215.1. NCBI lineage: Eukaryota > Metazoa > Chordata > Chondrichthyes > Hexanchiformes > Hexanchidae > Heptranchias > Heptranchias perlo. The sequence continues at coordinate 98,397 of NW_027139399.1, forward strand.
CAGGATGTACACCTGTATCGTACAGAAATACAGCATGTACACCTGTATCATACAGAAATACAGCATGTACACCTGTATCGTACAGAAATACAGCATGTACACCTGTATCATACAGAAATACAGGATGTACACCTGTATCGTACAGAAATACAGCATGTACACATGTATCATACTGAAATACAGCATGTACACCTGTACTGTACAGAAATACAGCGTGTACACCTGTACAGTACAGAAATACAGCGTGTACTCCTGTATCTTACAGAAATACAGCGTGCACACCTGTATCATACAGAAATACAGCATGTACACCTGTATCATACAGAAATACAGCGTGTACACCTGTATCGTACAGAAATACAGCATGTACACCTGTATCGTAGAGAAATACAGGATGTACACCTGTATCGTACAGAAATACAGCATGTACACCTGTATCGTACAGAAATACAGGATGTACACCTGTATCCTACAGAAATACAGCGTGTACACCTGTATCATACAGAAATACAGCGTGTACACCTGCATCATACAGAAATACAGCGTGTACACCTGTATCATACATAAATACAGGATGTACACATGTATCATACAGAAATACAGGATGTACACATGTACCGCACAGAAATACAGGATGTACAGCTGTATCGTACAGAAATACAGCGTGTACACCTGTATCGTACAGAAATACAGCATGTACACCTGTACCATACAGAAATACAGGATGTACACCTGTATCAGACAGAAATACAGCGTGTACACCTGTATCATACAGAAATACAGCATGAACACCTGTATCGTACAGAAATACAGCATGTACACCTGTATCGTACAGAAATACAGCATGAACACCTTTATCGTACAGAAATACAGGATGTACACCTGTATCGTACAGAAATACAGCATGTACACCTGTATCGTACAGAAATACAGGGTGGACACCTGTATCAGACAGAAATACAGCATGTACACCTGTACCGTATAGAAATACAGGATGTACACCTGTATCATACTGAAATACAGCATGTACACCTGTACTGTACAGAAATACAGCGTGTACACCTGTACAGTACAGAAATACAGCGTGTACACCTGTATCTTACAGAAATACAGCGTGCACACCTGTATCATACAGAAATACAGGATGTACACCTGTATCGTACAGAAATACAGCATGTACACCTGTATCATACTGAAATACAGCATGTACACCTGTATCGTACAGAAATACAGCATGTACACCTGTACCGTACAGAAATACAGGATGTACATCAGTATCGTACAGAAATACAGGATGGACACCTGTATTATACAGAAATACAGCATGTACACCTGTATCATACAGAAATACAGCGTGTATACCTGTACCGTACAGAAATACAGCATGTCCACCTGTATCATACAGAAATACAGGATGTACACCTGTATCGTACAGAAATGCAGAATGTACACCTGTACCGTACAGAAATACAGCGTGTACACCTGTATCATACAGAAATACAGCGTGTACACCTGTATCGTACAGAAATACAGGATGTACACCTGTATCATACAGAAATACAGGATGTACACCTGTATCGTACAGAAATACATGATGTACACCTGTATCATACAGAACTACAGCATGTACACCTGTACCGTACAGAAATACAGCATGCACACCTGTACCGTACAGAAATACAGTATGTACACCTGTATCATACAGAAATACAGAATGTACACCTGTACCGTACAGAAATACAGCGTGTACACCTGTATCATACAGAAATACAGCGTGTACACCTGTATCGTACAGAAATACAGGATGTACACCTGTATCATACATAAATACAGGATGTACACCTGTATCGTACAGAAATACATGATGTACACCTGTATCGTACAGAAATACATCATGTCCACCTGTATCATTCAGAAATACAGCATGCACACCTGTATCGTAGAGAAATACAGCATGTGCACCTGTACCATACAGAAATACAGGATGTACAACCGTATCGTACAGAATAAACCATGTACACCTGTACCGTACAGAAATACAGGATGTACACCTGTACCGCACAGAAATACAGCGTGTACAACTGTATCATACAGAAATAAATGTTGTACACCTGTATCATACAGAAATACAGCATGTACACCTGTATCGTACAGAAATACAGGTTGTACACCTGTACCGTACAGAAATACAGGATGTACACCTGTATCGTACAGAAATACAGGATGTACACCTGTATCGTACAGAAATACAGCGTGTACATCTGTCCCGTACAGAAATACAGCGTGTACACCTGTATCGTACAGAAATACAGCATGTACACCTGTATCATGCAGAAATACAGGATGCACACCTGTACCGTACAGAAATACAGGATGTACACCTGTATCGTACCGAAATACAGCATGTACACCTGTATCATACAGAAATACAGCATGTACCCCTGTACCGTACAGAAATACAGGATGTACAGCTGTATCATACAGACATACAGCGTGTACACATGTATCATACCGAAATACAGGATGTACACCTGTATCGTACAGAAATACAGCATGTACACCTGTATCGTAAAGAAATACAGGATGTACACCTGTACCGTACAGAAATACAGCATGTACACCTGTATCGTACAGAAATACAGCATGTACACCTGTACCGTGCAGAAATACAGCATGTACACCTGTATAGTACAGAAATACAGGATTACACCTGTGCCTTACAGAAATACAGCATGTCACCTGTATCATACAGAATACAGCATGTACACCTGTTCCGTACAGAAATACAGGATGTACACCTGTATCATACAGAAATACAGGATGTACACCTGTATCATACAGAAAGACAGCGCGTACACCTGTATCGTACAGAAATACAGGATGTACATCTGTATCGCACAGAAATAAAGGATGTGCACCTGTACCGTCCTGAAATACAGGATGCTCACCTGTACCGTACAGAAATACAGGATGTACACCTGTATCGTACAGAAATACAGGATGTGCACCTGTATCATACAGAAATACAGCATGGACACCTGTACCGTACAGAAATACAGGATGTACACCTGTATCGTACAGAAATACAGGATGTACACCTGTACCGTACAGAAATACAGGATGTGCACCTGTATCGTACAGAAATACAGGATGTACACCTGTATCGTACAGAAATACAGGATGTGCACCTGTATCATACAGAAATACAGGATGTACACCTGTACCGTACAGAAATACAGGATGTACACCTGTACCGTACAGAAATACAGCGTGTACACCTGTACCGTACAGAAATACAGCATGTACACCTGTATCGTACAGAAATACAGGATGTACACCTGTACCGTACAGAAATACAGCGTGATCACCTGTACCATACAGAAATACAGGATGTACACCTGTATCATACAGAAATACAGCATGCACACCTGTATTGTAAAGAAATACAGCGTGTACACCTGTATCATACAGAAATACAGCGTGCACACCTGTACCGTACAGAAATACAGGATGTACACCTGTACCGTACAGAAATACAGCATGTACACCTGTACCGTACAGAAATACAGCATGTACACCTGTATCATACAGAAATACAGGATGTACACCTGTATCGTACAGAAATACAGGATGTACACCTGTATCATACAGAAATACAGTATGTACACCTGTACCGTACAGAAATACAGGATGTACACCTGTACCGTACAGAAATACAGCATGTGCACCTGTACCGTACAGAAATACAGCATATACACCTGTACTGTACAGAAATACAGCATGTACACCTGTACCGTACAGAAATACAGCGTGTACAACTGTATCATACCGAAATACAGGATGTACACCTGTACCGTACAGAAATACAGCATGTACACCGGTAACGCACAGAAATACAGCATGCACACCTGTACCGTACAGAAATACAGCATGTACACCTGTACCGTACAGAAATACAGCGTGTACACCTGTATCATACAGAAATACAGTATGTACACCTGTACCGTACAGAAATACAGCGTGTACACCTGTATCATACAGAAATACAGGATGTACACCTGTATCATACAGAAATACAGGATGTACACCTGTATCGTACAGAAATACAGGATGTACACCTGTATTGTACAGAAACACAGCATGTACAACTGTATCGTACAGAAATACAGGATGTACACCTGTATCATACAGAATACAGCGTGTACACCTGTATCATACAGAAATACAGGATGTACACCTGTATCGTACAGAAATACAGGATGTACACCTGTATCATACAGAAATACAGGATGTACACCTGTATCATACAGAAATACAGCATGTACACCTGTATCGTACAGAAATACAGGATGTACACCTGAATCATACAGAAATACAGCATGTACACCGGTATCATACAGAAATACAGCGTGGACACCTGTATCGTACAGAAATACAGCATGTACACCTGTATCATACAGAAATACAGGATGTCCACCTGTATCACACAGAAATACAGCGTGTATACCTGTATCGTACAGAAATACAGGATGTGCACCTGTATCAGACAGAAATACAGCGTGTACACCTGTATCATACAGAAATACAGCGTGTACACCTGTATCATACAGAAATACAGGATGTACACCTGTATCATACAGAAATACAGTATGTACACCTGTACCGTACAGAAATACAGCGTGTACACCTGTATCATACAGAAATACAGGATGTACACCTGTATCGTACAGAAATACAGGATGTACACCTGTATCGTACAGAAATACAGGATGTACACCTGTATCGTACAGAAATACAGGATGTACACCTGTATCGTACAGAAATACAGGATGTACACCTGTATTGTACAGAAATACAGGATGTACACCTGTATCGTACAGAAATACAGGATGTACACCTGTATTGTACAGAAATACAGCATGTACACCTGTATCGTACAGAAATACAGGATGTACACCTGTATCATACAGAATACAGCGTGTACACCTGTATCATACAGAAATACAGGATGTACACCTGTATCATACAGAAATACAGCATGTACACCTGTATCGTGCAGAAATACAGGATGTACACCTGAATCATACAGAAATACAGCGTGTACACCTGTATCATACAGAAATACAGCATGTACACCTGTATCATACAGAAATACAGGATGTACACCTGTATCGTACAGAAATACAGCATGTACACCTGTATCGTACAGAAATACAGGATGTACACCTGTATCATACAGAAATACAGCGTGTACACCTGCATCGTACAGAAATACAGCATGGACAACTGTATCATACAGAAATACAGGATGTACACCTGTATCATACAGAAATACAGGATGTACACATGTACCGCACAGAAATACAGGATGTACAGCTGTATCGTACAGAAATACAGCATGTACACCTGTACCATACAGAAATACAGCGTGTACACCTGTATCGTACAGAAATACAGCATGAACACCTGTATCGTACAGAAATACAGGATGTACACCTGTATAATACAGAAATACAGCATGTAAACCTGTACCGTACAGAAATACAGCGTGCACACCTGTACCGTACAGAAATACAGCACGAACACCTGTATCGTACAGAAATACAGCATGTACACCTGTATCATACAGAAATACAGCGTGTTCACCTGTATCGTACAGAAATACAGCATGTAAACCTGTATCATACAGAAATACAGGATGTAAACCTGTATCATACAGAAATACAGCGTGTACACCTGTATCGTACAGAAATACAGCATGTACACCTGTATCGTACAGAAATACAGCATGTACACCTGTATCGTACAGAAATACAGCATGAACACCTGTATCGTACAGAAATACAGGATTTACACCTGTATCGTACAGAAATACAGCATGCACACCTGTATCGTACAGAAATACAGGATGTACACCTGTATCGTACAGAAATACAGGATGTCCACCTGTATCATACAGAAATACAGCGTGTACACCTGTATCGTACAGAAATAGAGCATGCACACCTGTATCGTACAGAAATACAGCATGAACACCTGTATCGTACAGAAATACAGGATGTGCAACTGTATAATACAGAAATACAGCATGTAAACCTGTACCGTACAGAAATACAGCGTGCACACCTGTACCGTACAGAAATACAGCACGAACACCTGTATCGTACAGAAATACAGCATGTACACCTGTATCATACAGAAATACAGCGTGTTCACCTGTATCGTACAGAAATACAGCATGTACACCTGTATCATACAGAAATACAGGATGTAAACCTGTATCATACAGAAATACAGCGTGTACACCTGTATCGTACAGAAATACAGCATGTACACCTGTATCGTACAGAAATACAGCATGTACACCTGTATCGTACAGAAATACAGCATGAACACCTGTATCGTACAGAAATACAGCATGAACACCTGTATCGTACAGAAATACAGCATGTACACCTGTATCATACAGAAATACAGCGTGTTCACCTGTATCGTACAGAAATACAGCATGTACACCTGTATCATACAGAAATACAGGATGTAAACCTGTATCATACAGAAATACAGCGTGTACACCTGTATCGTACAGAAATACAGCATGTACACCTGTATCGTACAGAAATACAGCATGTACACCTGTATCGTACAGAAATACAGCATGTACACCTGTATCGTACAGAAATACAGCATGAACACCTGTATCGTACAGAAATACAGCATGCACACCTGTATCGTACAGAAATACAGGATGTACACCTGTATCAGACAGAAATACAGCATGTCCACCTGTACCTTATAGAAATACAGGATGTACACCTGTATCATACTGAAATACAGCATGTACACCTGTACTGTACAGAAATACAGCATATACACCTGTACAGTACAGAAATACAGCGTGTACACCTGTATCTTACAGAAATACAGCGTGAACACCTGTATCATACAGAAATACAGGATGTACACCTGTATCGTACAGAAATACAGCATGTACACCTTTATCACACAGAAATACAGCATGTACACCTGTATCGTACAGAAATACAGCATGTACACCTGTATCATACAGAAATACAGGATGTACACCTGTATCGTACAGAAATACAGCATGTACACCTGTACCGTACAGAAATACAGGATGTACACCAGTATCGTACAGAAATACAGGATGTACACCTGTATTATACAGAAATACAGCATGTACACCTGTATCATACAGAAATACAGCGTGTATACCTGTACCGTACAGAAATACAGCATGTCCACCTGTATCATACAGAAATACAGGATGTACACCTGTACCGTACAGAAATGCAGAATGTACACCTGTACCGTACAGAAATACAGCGTGTACACCTGTATCATACAGAAATACAGCGTGTACACCTGTATCGTACAGAAATACAGGATGTACACCTGTATCATACAGAAATACAGGATGTACACCTGTATCGTACAGAAATACATGATGTACACCTGTATCGTACAGAAATACAGCATGCACACCTGTACCGTACAGAAATACAGGATGTACACCTGTATCATACAGAAATACAGAATGTACACCTGTACCGTACAGAAATACAGCGTGCACACCTGTATCATACAGAAATACAGCGTGTACACCTGTATCGTACAGAAATACAGGATGTACACCTGTATCATACATAAATACAGGATGTACACCTGTATCGTACAGAAATACATGATGTACACCTGTATCGTACAGAAATACAGCATGTACACTTGTACCGTACAGAAATACAGCATGTACACCTGTACCGTACAGAAATACAGGATGTGCACCTGTACCGTACAGAAATACAGGATGTGCACCTGTACCATCCAAAAATACATCATGTCCACCTGTATCATTCAGAAATACAGCATGTACACCTGTATCGTACAGAAATAATGCATGCAAACCTGTATCGTACAGAAATACAGGATGTACACCTGTACCGTACAGAAATACAGCATGTGCACCTGTACCATACAGAAATACAGCATGTACACCTGTATCACACAGAATACAGCATGGACACCTGTACCGTACAGAAATACAGGATGTACACCTGTATCATACAGAAATACAGGATGTACACCTGTACCGTACAGAAATACAGGATGTACACCTGTATCATACAGAATAAACCATGTACACCTGTACCGTACAGAGATACAGGATGTACAACTGTATCATACAGAAATAAAGGTTGTACACCTGTATCATACAGAAATACAGCATGTACACCTGTATCGTACAGAAATACAGGTTGTACACCTGTACCGTACAGAAATACAGGATGTCCACCTGTATCGTACCGGAATACAGGATGTACACCTGTATCGTACAGAAATACAGCGTGTACACCTGTCCCGTACAGAAATACAGCGTGTACAGCTGTATCGTACCGAAATACAGCATGTACACATGTATCATACCGAAATACAGGATGTACACCTGTATCGTACAGAAATACAGCATGTCCACCTGTATCGTACAGAAATACAGGATGTACACCTGTACCGTACAGAAATACAGCATGTACACCTGTACCGTGCAGAAATACAGCAAGTGCACCTGTATCGTACAGAAATACAGGATGTACACCTGTACCTTACAGAAATACAGCATGTACACCTGTACCGTACAGAAATACAGGATGTACACCTGTATCGTACAGAAATACAGGATGTACACAACTACCGTACAGAAATACAGCATGTACACCTGTACCGTACAGAAATACAGGATGTACACCTGTCCCGTACAGAAATATAGCATTTACACCTGTGTCGTACAGAAATACAGAATGTACACCTGTATCGTACAGAAATACAGGATATCCACCTGTACCGTACAGAAATACAGGATGTACACCTGTATCGTACAGAAATACAGCATGTGCACCTGTATCGTACAGAAATACAGCATGTACACCTGTATCGTACAGAAATACAGGATGTAAACCTGTATCATACAGACATGCAGCGTGTACACATGTATCATACCGAAATACAGGATGTACACCTGTATCGTACAGAAATACAGCATGTACACCTGTATCGTAGAGAAATACAGGATGTACAACTGTACCGTACAGAAATACAGAATGTACACCTGTACCGTGCAGAAATACAGGATGTACACCTGTATCGTACAGAAATACAGGATGTACAACTGTACCTTACAGAAATACAGCATGTACACCTGTACCGTACAGAAATACAGGATGTACACCTGTACCGTACAGAAATACAGGATGTACACAACTACCGGACAGAAATACAGCATGTACACCTGTACCGTACAGAAATACAGGATGTACACCTGTACCGTACAGAAATACAGGATGTACACAACTACCGTACAGAAATACAGCATGTACACCTGTACCGTGCAGAAATACAGGATATCCACCTGTACCGTACAGAAATACAGCATGTCCACCTGTATCGTACAGAAATACAGCTTGTGCACCTGTACCGTACAGAAATACAGGATGCACACATGTATCATACAGAAATACAGCATGTACACCTGTACCGTACAGAAATACAGGATGTACACCTGTATCATAGAGAAATACAGCATGTACACCTGTATCATACAGAAATACAGCATGTACACCTGTATCGTACAGAAATACAGGATGTACACCTGTATCATACAGAAATACAGGATGTACACCTGTATCATACAGAAATACAGGATATCCACCTGTACCGTACAGAAATACAGCGTGTACACCTGTTTCATACAGAAATACAGCATGTACACCTGTACCGTACAGAAATACAGGATGTACACCTGTATCATACAGAATACAGCATGTACACCTGTTCCGTACAGAAATACAGGATGTACACCTTTATCATACAGAAATACAGGATGTACACCTTTATCATACAGAAATACAGCGTGCACACCTGTATCATACAGAAATACAGCATGTACACCTGTATCATACAGAAATACAGCGTGTACACCTGTATCGTACAGAAATACAGGATGTACACCTGTACCGCACAGAAATACAGGATGTACACCTATACCGTACTGAAATACAGCGTGGTCACCTGTACCGTACAGAAATACAGCATGTACACCTGTATCGTACAGAAATACAGGATGTACACCTGTACCGTACAGAAATACAGGATGTACACCTGTACCGTACAGAAATACAGCGTGATCACCTGTACCATACAGAAATACAGGATGTACACCTGTATCATACAGAAATACAGCATGTACACCTGTATCGTAAAGAAATACAGCGTGTACACCTGTATCATACAGAAATACAGTGTGCACACCTGTACCGTACAGAAATACAGGATGTACACCTGTACCGTACAGAAATACAGCATGTACACCTGTACCGTACAGAAATACAGCATGTACACCTGTATCATACAGAAATACAGGATGTACACCTGTATCGTACAGAAATACAGGATGTACACCTGTATCATACAGAAATACAGGATGTACACCTGTACCGTACAGAAATACAGGATGTACACCTGTACCGTACAGAAATACAGGATGTGCACCTGTACCGTACAGAAATACAGCATATACACCTGTACTGTACAGAAATACAGCATGTATACCTGTTTCGTACAGAAATACAGAATGTACACCTGTACCGTACAGAAATACAGGATGTACACCTGTACCGTACAGAAATACAGCGTGTACACCTGTACCATAGAGAAATACAGGATGTACACCTGTATCATACAGTAATACAGCATGTACACCTTTACCGTACAGAAATACAGCGTGTACACCTGTATCATACAGAAATACAGGATGTACACCTGTCCCGTACAGAAATACAGGATGTAAACCTGTACCGGACAGAAATACAGCATGTACACCTGTATCATACAGAAATAAAGCGTGTGCACCTGAATCGTACAGAAATACAGCGTGTACACCTGTATCATACAGAAATACAGGATGTACACCTGTATCGTACAGAAATACAGCATGTACACCTGTATCATACAGAAATACAGCGTGTGCACCTGTATCGTACAGAAATACAGGATGTACACCTGTATCGTACAGAAATACAGGATGTACACCTGTATCGTACAGAAATACAGGATGTACACCTGTACCGTACAGAATTACAGGATGTGCACCTGTATCATACAGAAATACAGGATGTACACCTGTACCGTACAGAAATACAGGATGTACACCTGTACCGTACAGAATTACAGGATGTACACCTGTACCGTACAGAAATACAGGAGGTACACCTGTCCCGGACAGAAATATAGGATGTACACCTGTATCATACAGAAATACAGGATGTACACCTGTATCATACAGAAATACAGCATGTACACCTGTATCATACAGAAATGCAGCGTTTACACCTGTACCGTACAGAAATACAGCATGTTCACCTGTATCGTACAGAAATACATGATGTACACCTGTATCGTACAGCAATACAGCATGTACACATGTCCCGTACAGAAATACAGCATGTACACCTGTATCATACAGAAATACAGGATGTACACCTGTATGATACAGAAATACAGGATGTACACCTGTACCGTACAGAAATACAGCATGTACACCTGTACCGTACAGAAATACAGGATGTACACCTGTACCGTACAGAAATACAGGATGTACACCTGTACCGTACAGAAATACAGCGTGTACACCTGTACCGTACAGAAATACAGCATGTACACCTGTATCATACAGAAATACAGGATGTACACCTGTATGATACAGAAATACAGGATGTACACCTGTACCGTACAGAAATACAGCATGTACACCTGTACCGTACAGAAATACAGGATGTACACCTGTACCGTACAGAAATAATGCATGTACACCTGTACCGTACAGAAATACAGCATGGACAGCTGTATCGTACAGAAATACAGCATGTGCACCTGTATCATACAGAAATACAGGATGTACACCTGTTTCGTACAGAAATACAGCATGTACACCTGTACCGTACAGAAATACAGCATGTACACCTGTACCGTACAGAAATACAGGATGTACACCTGTACCGTAGAGAAATACAGGATGTACACCTGTACCGTACAGAAATACAGGATGTACACCTGTACCGTACAGAAATACAGGATGTACACCTGTATCGTACAGAAATACAGGATGTACACCTGTATCGTACAGAAATACAGGATGTACACCTGTACCGTACAGAAATACAGCATGTACACCTGTACCGTACAGAAATACAGGATGTACACCTGTACCGTACAGAAATACAGGATGTACACCTGTACCGTACAGAAATACAGCGTGTACACCTGTACCTTACAGAAATACAGGATGTACTCTTGTACCGTACAGAAATACAGCATGCACACCTGTACCGTACAGAAATACAGGATGTACACCTGTATCGTACAGAAATACAGCATGTACACCTGTACTGTACAGAAATACAGCATGTACACCTGTACCGTACAGAAATACAGCGTGTGCAACTGTACCGTACAGAAATACAGGATGTACACCTGCACCGTACAGAAATACAGCATGTACACCTCTACTGTACAGAAGTACAGCATGTACACCTGTATCGTACAGAAATACAGCGTGGACACCTGTACCATACAGAAATACAGGATGTACACCTGCACCGTACAGAAATACAGCATGTACACCTCTACTGTACAGAAATACAGCGTGTGCAACTGTACCTGACAGAAATACAGGATGTACACCTGTATCATACAGAAATACAGCGTGTACACCTGTACCGTACAGAAATACAGGATGTACACCTGTATCATATTGAAATACAGGATGTACACCTGTATCATATTGAAATACAGGATGTACACATGTATCATTCAGAAATACAGCATGTGCACCTGTACCGTACAGAAATACAGGATGTACACCTGTATCATACAGAAATACAGCATGTACACCTGTATCGTACAGAAATACAGGATGTACACCTGTATCATACAGAATACAGCGTGTACACCTGTATCATACAGAAATACAGGATGTAGACCTGTATCATACAGAAATACAGGATGTAAACCTGTATCATACAGAAATACAGCATGTACACCTGTATCGTACAGAAATACAGGATGGACACCTGTGTCATACAGAAATACAGCATGTACACCTGTACCGTACAGAAATACAGGATGTACACCTGTACCGTACAGAAATACAGCATGTACACCTGTACCATACAGAAATACAGCATGTACACCTGTACCGTACAGAAATACAGGATGTACACCTGTACCGTACAGAAATACAGCATGTACACCTGTATCGTACAGAAATACAGGATGTACACCTGCACCGTACAGAAATACAGGATGTCCACCTGTATCAGACAGAAATACAGCATGTACACCTGTACCATACAGAAATACAGGATGTACACCTGTACCGTACAGAAATACAGCGTGTACACCTGTATCATACAGAAATACAGCATGTACACCTGTACCGTACAGAAATACAGCATGTACACCTGTATCATACAGAAATACAGGATGTAGACCTGTACCGTACAGAACTACAGCATGTCCACCTTTACCGTACAGAACTACAGCGTGCACACCTGTACCATACAGAAATATAGGGTTTACACCTGTACCGTACAGCAATACAGTGTGTACACCTGTACCATACAGAAACACAGGATGTACACCTGTATCGTACAGAAATACAGCATGTACACCTGTATCGTAAAGAAATACAGCGTGAACACCTGTATCGTAAAGAAATACAGCATGTACACCTGTATCGTACAGGAATACAGCGTGTACACCTGTATCGTCCAGAAATACAGCATGTACACCTGTATAATACAGAAATACAGGATGTACACCTGTATCGTACAGAAATACAGGATGTACACCTGTACCGTACAGAAATACAGGATGTACACCTGTATCGTACAGAAATACAGCATGTACACCTGTACCGTACAGAAATACAGCATGTACACCTGTAGCGTACAGAAATACAGGATGTACACCTGTACCGTACAGAAATACAGCATGTACACCTGTACCATACAGAAATACAGCATGTACACCTGTATCATACAGAAATACAGGATGCTCACCTGTACCGTACAGAAATACAGGATGTACACCTGTACCGTACAGAAATACAGGATGTGCACCTGTACCGTACAGAAATACAGCATGTACACCTGCACAGTACAGAAATACAGGATGTACACCTGTATCGTACAGAAATACAGCATGTACACCTGTACCGTACAGAAATACAGCATGTACACCTGTACCGTACAGAAATACAGGATGTACACCTGCACCGTACAGAAATACAGCATGTACACCTGTCCCGTACAGAAATACAGCATGTACACCTGTATCATACAGAAATACAGCATGTACACCTGTACTGGAGAGAAATACAGGATGTAGACCTGTACCGTACAGAACTACAGCATGTCCACCTGTACCGTACAGAACTACAGCATGCACACCTGTACCCTACAGAAATACAGCGTGTACACCTGTACCGTACAGCAATACAGCGTGTACACGTGTACCATACAGAAATATAGGATATGCACCTGTATCGTACAGAAATACAGCATGTACACCTGTATCGTAAAGAAATACAGCTTGTACACCTGTATCGTAAGGAAATACTGCATGTACACCTGTATCGTACAGGAATACAGCGTGTACACCTGTATCGTCCAGAAATACAGCATGTACACCTGTATCATACAGAAATACAGGATGTACACCTGTATCGTACAGAAATACAGGATGTACACCTGTACCGTACAGAAATACAGGATGTACAACTGTATCGTACAGAAATACAGCATGTACACCTGTATCATACAGAAATACAGGATGTACACCTGTATCGTACAGAAATACAGGATGTACACCTGTGCCGTACAGAAATACAGCATGTACACCTGTACCGTACAGAAATACAGGATGCACACCTGTACCGTACAGAAATACAGGATGTACACCTGTACCGTACAGAAATACAGCATGTACACCTGTATCATACAGAAATACATGATGTACACCTGTACCGTACAGAAACACAGGATGTACACCTGTATCATACAGAAATACATGATGTACACCTGTACCGTACAGAAACACAGGATGTACACCTGTACCATACAGAAATACAGCGTGTGCAACTGTACCATACAGAAATACAGCATGTACACCTGTACCGTACAGAAATACAGCATGTACACCTGTATCATACATAAATACAGCGTGTGCACCTGTACCTTACAGAAATACAGGATGTACACCTGTATCATACAGAAATACAGGATGTACACCTGTATCGTACAGAAATACAGGATGTACACCTGTACCGTACAGAAATACAGGATGTACACCTGTATCGTACAGAAATACAGCATGTACACCTGTACCGTACAGAAATACAGGATGCTCACCTGTACCGTACAGAAATACAGGATGTACACCTGTACCGTACAGAAATACAGGATGTGCACCTCTACCGTACAGAAATACAGCATGTACACCTGTATCGTACAGAAATTGAGCATGTACACCTGTACCGTACAGAAATACAGGATGTACACCTGTATCGTACAGAAATACAGGATGTACACCTGTACCTTACAGAAATACAGGATGTACACCTGTCTCGTACAGAAATACAGCATGTACACCTGTATCATACAGAAATACATGATGTACACCTGTACCGTACAGAAACACAGGATGTACACCTGTATCGTACAGAAATACATGATGTACACCTGTACCGTACAGAAACACAGGATGCACACCTGTACCATACAGAAATACAGCATGTGCACCTGTACCATACAGAAATACAGGATGTACACCTGTACCGTACAGAAATACAGCATGTACATCTGTATCATACAGAAATACAGCGTGTGCAACTGTACCTTACAGAAATACAGGATGTACACCTGTATCATACAGAAATACAGGATGTACACCTGTATCGTACAGAAATACAGCATGTACACCTGTACTGTACAGAAATACAGGATGCTCACCTGTACCGTACAGAAATACAGGATGTACACCTGTATCGTACAGAAATACAGCATGTACACCTGTACCGTACAGAAATACAGGATGCTCACCTGTACCGTACAGAAATACAGGATGTACACCTGCACAGTACAGAAATACAGGATGTAGACCTGTTTCATACAGAAATACAGCATGTACACCTGTACCGTACAGAAATACAGGATGTACACCTGTACCGTACAGAAATTGAGCATGTACACCAGTATAGTACAGAAATACAGGATGTACACCTGTATCGTACAGAAATACAGGATGCACACCTGTACCGTACAGAAATACAGGATGTACACCTGTACCGTACAGAAATACAGCATGTACACCTGTACCGTAAAGAAATACAACATGCACACCTGTATCGTACAGAAATACAGCATGTACACCTGTACCGTACAGAAATACAGGATGTACACCTGTACCGTACAGAAATTGAGCATGTACACCTGTATAGTACAGAAATACAGGATGTACACCTGTATCGTACAGAAATACAGGATGTACACCTGTACCGTACAGAAATACAGGATGTACACCTGTACCATACAGAAATACAGCATGTACACCTGTACCGTACAGAAATACAGGATGTACACCTGTACCGTACAGAAATACAGGATGTACACCTGTACCGTACAGAAATACAGCGTGTACACCTGTACCGTACAGAAATACAGGATGTACACATGTACCGTACAGAAATACAGCGTGTACACCTGTACCGTACAGAAATACAGGATGTACACCTGTATCATATTGAAATACAGGATGTACACCTGTATCATTCAGAAATACAGCATGTGCACCTGTACCGTACAGAAATACAGGATGTACACCTGTATCATACAGAAATACAGCATGTCCACCTGTACCGTACAGAAATACAGCATGTACACCTGTATCATACAGAAATACAGGATGTACAACTGTACCGTACAGAAATACAGGATGGACACCTGTGTCATACAGAAATACAGCATGTACACCTGTACCATACAGAAATACAGGATGTACACCTGTACCGTACAGAAATACAGCATGTACACCTGTACCATACAGAAATACAGCATGTACACCTGTACCGTACAGAAATACAGGATGTACACCTTTACCGTACAGAAATACAGCATGTACACCTGTACCGTACAGAAATACAGGATGTACACCTGTACCGTACAGAAATACAGCATGTACACCTGTATCGTACAGAAATACAGGATGTACACCTGTACCGTACAGAAATACAGCATGTACACCTGTATCGTACAGAAATACAGCATGTACACCTGTATCGTACAGAAATACAGGATGTAAACCTGTACCATACAGAAATACAGGATGTACACCTGTACCGTACAGAAATACAGCATGTACACCTGTACCATACAGAAATACAGCATGTACACCTGTACCGTACAGAAATACAGGATGTACACCTGTACCGTACAGAAATACAGCATGTACACCTGTATCGTACAGAAATACAGGATGTACACCTGTACCGTACAGAAATACAGGATGTACACCTGTATCAGACAGAAATACAGCATGTACACCTGTACCGTACAGAAATACAGGATGTACACCTGTACCGTACAGAAATACAGGATGTACACCTGCCCCGTACAGAAATACAGCATGTACACCTGTACCGTACAGAAATACAGCATGTACACCTGTATCGTACAGAAATACAGCATGTACACCTGTATCGTAAAGAAATACAGCGTGAACACCTGTACCGTACACCAATACAGTGTGTACACCTGTACCATACAGAAACACAGGATGTACACCTGTATCGTACAGAAATACAGCATGTACACCTGTATCGTAAAGAAATACAGCGTGAACACCTGTATCGTAAAGAAATACAGCATGTACACCTGTATCGTACAGGAATACAGCGTGTACACCTGTATCGTCCAGAAATACAGCATGTACACCTGTATTATACAGAAATACAGGATGTACACCTGTATCGTACAGAAATACAGGATGTACACCTGTACCGTACAGAAATACAGGATGTACACCTGTATCGTACAGAAATACAGCATGTACACCTGTATCATACAGAAATACAGGATGTACACCTGTATCGTACAGAAATACAGGATGTACACCTGTACCGTACAGAAATACAGCATGTACACCTGTACCGTACAGAAATACAGGATGCACACCTGTACCGTACAGAAATACAGGATGTACACCTGTACCGTACAGAAATACAGGATGTGCACCTGTACCGTACAGAAATACAGCATGTACACCTGCACAGTACAGAAATACAGGATGGACACCTGTATCGTACAGAAATACAGCGTGTACACCTGTACCGTACAGAAATACAGCGTGTACACCTGTACCGTACAGAAATACAGCATGTACACCTGTACCGTACAGAAATACAGCATGTACACCTGTACCGTACAGAAATACAGGAAGTACACCTGCACCGTACAGAAATACAGCATGTACACCTGTCCCGTACAGAAATACAGCATGTACACCTGTACCGTACAGAAATACAGTAAGTACACCTGCACCGTACAGAAATACAGCATGTACACCTGTACCATACAGAAATACAGCATGTACACATGTACCGTACAGAAATGCAGCATGTACACCTGTACCGTACAGAAATACAGGAAGTACACCTGCACCGTACAGAAATACAGCATGTACACCTGTACCGTACAGAAATACAGCATGTACACCTGTACCGTACGGAAATACAGGAAGTACACCTGCACCGTACAGAAATACAGCATGTACACCTGTATCATACAGAAATACAGCATGTACACCTGTACCGTACAGAACTACAGCATGTACACCTGTACCGTACAGAAATACAGGATGTAGACCTGTACCGTACAGAACTACAGCATGTCCACCTGTACCGTACAGAACTACAGCGTGCACACCTGTACCCTACAGAAATACAGCGTGTACACCTGTACCGTACAGCAATACAGCGTGTACACCTGTACCATACAGAAATATAGGATATGCACCTGTATCGTACAGAAATACAGCATGTACACCTGTATCGTAAAGAAATACAGCGTGTACACCTGTATCGTAAGGAAATACTGCATGTACACCTGTATCGTACAGGAATACAGCGTGTACACCTGTATCGTCCAGAAATACAGCAGGTACACCTGTATCATACAGAAATACAGGATGTACACCTGTATCGTACAGAAATACAGGATGTACACCTGTACCGTACAGAAATACAGGATGTACACCTGTATCGTACAGAAATACAGCATGTACACCTGTATCATACAGAAATACAGGATGTACACCTGTATCGTACAGAAATACAGGATGTACATCTGTACCGTACAGAAATACAGGATGTACACCTGTACCGTACAGAAATACAGCATGTACACCTGTACCGTACAGAAATACAGGATGCACACCTGTACCGTACAGAAATACAGGATGTACACCTGTACCGTACAGAAATACAGGATGTACACCTGTACCGTATAGAAATACAGCATGTACACCTGTATCATACAGAAATACAGCATGTACACCTGTATCATACAGAAATACATGATGTCCACCTGTACCGTACAGAAACACAGGATGTACACCTGTACCATACAGAAATACAGCGTGTGCAACTGTACCATACAGAAATACAGGATGTACACCTGTACCGTACAGAAATACAGCATGTACACCTGTACCGTACAGAAATACAGGATGTACACCTGTATCATACAGAAATACAGGATGTACACCTGTATCGTACAGAAATACAGGATGTAACCTGTATCATACAGAAATACAGGATGTACACCTGTATCGTACAGAAATACAGGATGTACACCTGTACCGTACAGAAATACAGGATGTACACCTGTATCGTACAGAAACACAGGATGTACACCTGTACGGTACAGAAATACAGGATGCTCACCTGTACCGTACAGAAATACAGGATGTACACCTGTTTCATACAGAAATACAGCATGTACACCTGTATCGTACAGAAATACAGGATGTACACCTGTACCTTACAGAAATACAGGATGTACACCTGTATCGTACAGAAATACAGCATGTACACCTGTATCATACAGAAATACAGGATGTACACCTGTACCGTACAGAAATACAGGATGTGCACCTGTATCGTACAGAAATACAGCATGTGCACCTGTATCAGACAGAAATACAGGATGTACACCTGTATCGTACAGAAATACAGGATGTACAACTGTACCGTACAGAAATACAGGATGTACACCTGTACCGTACAGAAATACAGCATGTACACCTGTATCGTACAGAAATACAGGATGTACACCTGTTTCGTACAGAAATACAGGATGTACCTCTGTACCGTACAGAAATACAGCGTGTACACCTGTACCGGACAGAAATACAGCGTGTACACCTGTACCGCACAGAATTACAGGATGTACACCTGTACCGTACAGAAATACAGGATGTACACCTGTCCCGTACAGAAATACAGCGTGTACACCTGTACCGTACAGAAATACAGGATGTACACCTGTATCGTACAGAAATACAGGATGTACACCTGTACCGTACAGAAATACAGGATGTACACCTGTATCATACAGAAATACAGGATGTACACCTGTATCGTACAGAAATACAGCATGTACACCTGTACCGTACAGAAATACAGGATGTACACCTGTACCGTACAGAAATACAGCATGTACACCTGTACCGTACAGAAATACAGCGTGTACACCTGTACCGTACAGAAATACAGGATGTACACCTGTACCGTACAGAAATACAGGATGTACACCTGTACCGTACAGAAATACAGCATGTACACCTGTATCGTACAGAAATACAGCATGTACACCTGTACCGTACAGAAATACATGATATACACCTGTACCGTACAAAATACAGCGTGTACACCTGTATCATACAGAAATACAGGATGTACACCTGTATCGTACAGAAATACAGCATGTACACCTGTACCGTACAGAAATACAGCATGTACACCTGTACCGTACAGAAATACATGATATACACCTGTACCGTACAAAATACAGCGTGTACACCTGTACCGTACAATAATACAGGATGTACACCTGTATCATAGAGAAATACAGGATGTACACCTGTACCGTACAGAAATACAGCATGTACACCTGTACCGTACAGAAATACAGCGTGTACACCTGTATCATACAGAAATACAGGATGTACACCTGTACCATACAGAAATACAGGATGTACACCTGTACCGTACAGAAATACAGCGTGTACACCTGTATCATACAGAAATACAGGATGTACACCTGTACCGTACAGAAATACAGCATGTACACCTGTACCGTACAGAACCACAGCACGGAAGCCATTAAATGGCCGCCATGTCAGACTGTTAATCGGCCTGTGGAACCTTGGACGACCTGACACGACTCTCCAAGGGAAGAGGGCGGAGATACGGAAAGAATAACTTCGCAGACCCCGTCAGATTGTGAAGGAGACCAAAGATACCGGAACGACAAACGTTAAGGGTGACTGGAGCAGCTTTCGGAGCCTGGTGACCTCGTTACCCATTGCTCGGTCTCACTGGGACTCCTGAACAATGTATACCCAAAAAACATCTCGAGATAAACCCCTCCCCCTCCACCGAGAGAGATTGTACGAGGATCTTCACTCAATACGGGGCAGGAGGTAAGATTAGGAAGAAGGGTTAGAGAGAGATATTGCAATTAACCATTTACTGTTTGACGGGACAGTGTAGAGGGAGCTTTACTCTGTATCTAACCCTATACCTGCCCTGGGAGTGTTTGATGGGACAGTGTAGAGGGAGCTTTACTCTGTATCTAACCCTGTACCTGCCCTGGGAGTGTTTGATGGGACAGTGTAGAGGGAGCTTTACTCTGTATCTAACCCTGTACCTGCCCTGGGAGTGTTTGACGGGACAGTGTAGAGGGAGCTTTACTCTGTATCTAACCCTGTACCTGCCCTGGGAGTGTTTGATGGGACAGTGTAGAGGGAGCTTTACTCTGTATCTAACCCTGTACCTGCCCTGGGAGTGTTTGACGGGACAGTGTAGAGGGAGCTTTACTCTGTATCTAACCCTGTACCTGCCCTGGGAGTGTTTGACGGGACAGTGTAGAGGGAGCTTTACTCTGTATCTGACCCTGTACCTGCCCTGGGAGTGTTTGACGGGACAGTGTAGAGGGAGCTTTACTCTGTATCTAACCCTGTACCTGCCCTGGGAGTGATTGACGGGACAGTGTAGAGGGAGCTTTACTCTGTATCTAACCCTGTACCTGCCCTGGGAGTGTTTGACGGGACAGTGTAGAGGGAGCTTTACTCTGTATCTAACCCTGTACCTGCCCTGGGAGTGTTTGATGGGGCAGTGTAGAGGGAGCTTTACTCTGTATCTAACCCTGTACCTGACCCTGGGAGTGTTTGATGGGACAGTGTAGAGGGAGCTTTACTCTGTATCTAACCCTGTACCTGCCCTGGGAGTGTTTGATGGGACAGTGTAGAGGGAGCTTTACTCTGTATCTAACCCTGTACCTGCCCTGGGAGTATTTGACGGGACAGTGTAGAGGGAGCTTTACTCTGTATCTAACCCTGTACCTGCCCTGGGAGTGTTTGATGGGACAGTGTAGAGGGAGCTTTACTCTGTATCTAACCCTGTACCTGCCCTGGGAGTGTTTGACGGGACAGTGTAGAGGGAGCTTTACTCTGTATCTAACCCTGTACCTGCCCTGGGAGTGTTTGATGGGACAGTGTAGAGGGAGCTTTACTCTGTATCTAACCCTGTACCTGCCCTGGGAGTGTTTGATGGGACAGTGTAGAGGGAGCTTTACTCTGTATCTAACCCTGTACCTGCCCTGGGAGTGTTTGACAGGACAGTGTAGAGGGAGCTTTACTCTGTATCTAACCCTGTACCTGCCCTGGGAGTGTTTGATGGGACAGTGTAGAGGGAGCTTTACTCTGTATCTAACCCTGTACCTGCCCTGGGAGTGTTTGATGGGACAGTGCAGAGGGAGCTTTACTCTGTATCTAACCCTGTACCTGCCCTGGGAGTGTTTGATGGGACAGTGCAGAGGGAGCTTTACTCTGTATCTAACCCTGTACCTGCCCTGGGAGTGTTTGACGGGACAGTGTAGAGGGAGCTTTACTCTGTATCTAACCCTGTACCTGCCCTGGGAGTGTTTGATGGGACAGTGTAGAGGGAGCTTTTCTCTGTATCTAACCCTGTACCTGCCCTGGGAGTGTTTGATGGGACAGTGTAGAGGGAGCTTTACTCTGTATCTAACCCTGTACCTGCCCTGGGAGTGTTTGACGGGACAGTGTAGAGGGAGCTTTACTCTGTATCTAACCCTGTACCTGCCCTGGGAGTGTTTGACGGGACAATGTAGAGGGAGCTTTACTCTGTATCTAACCCTGTACCTGCCCCTGGGAGTGTTTGATGGGACAGTGTAGAGGGAGCTTTACTCTGTATCTAACCCTGTACCTGCCCTGGGAGTGTTTGACGGGACAGTGTAGAGGGAGCTTTACTCTGTATCTAACCCTGTACCTGCCCTGGGAGTGTTTGATGGGACAGTGTAGAGGGAGCTTTACTCTGTATCTAACCCTGTACCTGCCCTGGGAGTGTTTGATGGGATAGTGTAGAGGGAGCTTTACTCTGTATCTAACCCTGTACCTGCCCTGGGAGTGTTTGATGGGACAGTGTAGAGGGAGCTTTACTCTGTATCTAACCCTGTCCCTGCCCTGGAAGTGTTTGATGGGACAGTGTAGAGGGAGCTTTACTCTGTATCTAACCCTGTACCTGCCCTGGGAGTGTTTGATGGGACAGTGTAGAGGGAGCTTTACTCTGTATCTAACCCTGTACCTGCCCTGGAAGTGTTTGATGGGACAGTGTAGAGGGAGCTTTACTCTGTAGCTAACCCTGTACCTGCCCTGGGAGTGTTTGATGGGACAGTGTAGAGGGAGCTTTACTCTGTATCCAACCCTGTACCTGCCCTGGAAGTGTTTGATGGGACAGTGTAGAGGGAGCTTTACTCTGTATCTAACCCTGTACCTGCCCTGGGAGTGTTTGATGGGACAGTGTAGAGGGAGCTTTACTCTGTATCTAACCCTGTACCTGCCCTGGGAGTGTTTGATGGGACAGTGTAGAGGGAGCTTTACTCTGTATCTAACCCTGTACCTGCCCTGGAAGTGTTTGATGGGACAGTGTAGAGGGAGCTTTACTCTGTATCTAACCCTGTACCTGCCCTGGGAGTGTTTGATGGGACAGTGTAGAGGGAGCTTTACTCTGTATCTAACCCTGTACCTGCCCCTGGGAGTGTTTGACGGGACAGTGTAGAGGGAGCTTTACTCTGTATCGAAACCTGTACCTGCCCTGGGAGTGTTTGACGGGACAGTGTAGAGGGAGCTTTACTCTGTATCTAACCCTGTACCTGCCCTGGGAGTGTTTGAGGGGACAGTGTAGAGGGAGCTTTACTCTGTATCTAACCCTGTACCTGCCCTGGGAGTGTTTGATGGGACAGTGTCGAGGGAGCTTTACTCTGTATCTAACCCTGTACCTGCCCTGGGAGTGTTTGACGGGACAGTGTAGAGGAAGCCACACAAACTCCAAGAACCAGACTCAAATTGTTCCACTCGTTAATAAAAGGGACCTTTAATCTCTAAGACCAGACCTCGCGTTGTGCCTCTCATTTTTAAATTGTGTTTTTCTTTTTCTGCGTTTTCTCCTCCTCTTCTCCTGACGTTTAAATATCCCTCTCTTCCCCCTTCTCCTGGCCTCCGATCCGGGCCTAGGTCAGATGCTCACGGCCCTGTTGCGCCATTGCCTCTCCGCTCCGTGCCCGAATGAGCTGCAGCGTCTGAAGGACCTTGGTGATGTCGTCCTTGCGCGTGTTCGACGCCAGCTCGGGCAGTTGGATGGGACGCCCGATGACCGGGTTGAAGGCCCTCCCGGGCCTCGGCTTGGCCATCTTGTTGACCCTGCGGTAGACGGTGGGCTGGGAGGAGGTGTCGTCTCCCTCCTGGCTGTGGGCAGGGGACAGGCCCTTGTCCTCGCCTCCGTAACTCGAAGGCACTTTGTCCCGGATCCATGCGAAGCACTCGTCCAAGGGATTCAGCCTCCCCCAAAGTTGGTAGAACGTCATGGCCCCTGCAGAGGAAGGGAAAGAGAGACAGACTGAGGGGGCAAGGGGGAAGAGTTTAAATCAGGCCCTTCCTCCAACTACCCTGCGGTAACTCCATGTCGAGAAACACTGCCCAAGGTCGGAGGGGTGAGCTACCAAGGGAGCCAAGGTGGAGGTGAGGACTCAGATCTGCCGCGGTCTGATTGAATGGCGGAACAGGTTCGAGGGGCTGAACGGCCTCCTCCTGGGCTCCTGCGTTTCCGGTGATCCCGTTTGCCCCCAACCGCAACAAACCTTTGGGAGCGCGTGCCGAATGAGTTCGGATCAGGGGCTCGCTCAGGCACAGAAAGAGGCCATTCAGCCCGCCGTGCCTGTGCTGGCTCTTTGGAGGAGCTCTCCAATTAATCCCCACTCCTGCTCTTTCTCCGTAACCCTGGAAATTTTGCCCTCTTCAAGTGTTTATCCAATTCCCCCTTTTGACGGTTATTATTGAATCTGCTTCCACCGCCCTTTCAGGCAGAGAAGTCCAGATCGTCGCAAAAAAAATGTCTCCTCATCTCCCCCCCCTCTCTGTCTCTTTCCCCGATTATCTTCAATCTGTGTCCTCTGGTCACCGACCCTCCTGCCCACTGGAAACAGTTTCTCCTCATTTACTCGCTCGAAACCCCCTCGTGATTGTGAACGCCTCGATCAAATCTCCCCTCAACCTTCTCCGCTCTGTGGAGAACGACCCCAGATTCTCCAGTCTCTCCGCATGAGCTGAGCTCCCTCGTCCCTGGTCCCATTCTGGCAGTCCTCATATCTGAGGAGGGTTGGAAGATTGTGGCCAGAGCATCCTCAATTTCCATTCCTCGCTTCCCTCAGTAACCCATCCGGACCGGGTGACTTTTCGACTCTGAGTCCTGCCAATCTTTGAAGTGCCTCCTCTTTATCATCTCCGATAGCACGGCTACCTCCTCCTTCACTGCTACAATGGCGGCACCCTCTTCTCCAGTGAAGACCCATGCAAAGTATTCATTTCGTTCCTCAGCCGTGCCCTCTGCCTCCACTAGACGATCTTTTTCTGTCCCGAATGTCCCACCCTTCCGTTGACGACCCTTTGATGTTTCTCAAAGACTTTTGGATTCCCTTTTAGGTTAGCCGCTAATCTATTCTCGTCCTCTCTCTTTGCCCCTCTTATTCCTCTTTTTTTGAGATCTCCTCCGTGCTTTCTGGATTCAGGTTCTGGACAACCTTACACTTGTCAGAAGCCTCTTTAATTTCAATCTCGATATCTTTAGTCATCCAGGGAGCTCTGGCTTTGGATGCCCTGCTCTCCAATGTGATGACACCCGGTCCGAGAGGGGGAAAGGACAGTGTATCTAACGCACTGTGAGACCCGGTCCCAGAGGGGGAAAGGACAGTGTATCGAACGCACTGTGAGACCCGGTCCCAGAGGGGGAAAGGACAGTGTATCTAACGCACTGTGAGACCCGGTCCCAGAGGGGGAACGACAGTGTATCTAACGCACTGTGAGACCCGGTCCCAGAGGGGGAAAGGACAGTGTATCTAACGCACTGTGAGACCCGGTCCCAGAGGGGGAAAGGACAGTGTATCTAACGCACTGTGAGACCCGGTCACAGAGGGGGAAAGGACAGTGTATCTAACACACTGAGAGACCCGGTCCCAGAGGGGGAAAGAACAGTGTATCTCACGCACTGTGAGACCCGGTCCCAGAGGGGGAAAGGACAGTGTATCTAACGCACTGTGAGACCCGGTCACAGAGGGGGAAAGGACAGTGTATCTAACGCACTGTGAGACCCGGTCCCAGAGGGGGAAAGGACAGTGTATCTAACACACTGTGAGACCCGGTCCCAGAGGGGGAAAGGACAGTGTATCTAATGCACCGTGAGACCCGGTCCCAGAGGGGGAAAGGACAGTGTATCTAACACACTGTGAGACCCGGTCCCAGAGGGGGAAAGGACAGTGTATCTAACGCACTGTGAGACCCGGTCCCAGAGGGGGAAAGGACAGTGTATCTAACGCACTGTGAGACCCGGTCCCAGAGGGGGAAAGGACAGTGTATCTAACGCACTGTGAGACCCGGTCCCAGAGGGGGAAAGGACAGTGTATCTAACGCACTGTGAGACCCGGTCCCAGAGGGGGAAAGGACAGTGTATCTAACGCACTGTGAGACCCGGTCCCAGAGGGGGAAAGGACAGTGTATCTAACGCACTGTGAGACCCGGTCCCAGAGGGGGAAAGGACAGTGTATCTAACGCACTGTGAGACCCGGTCCCAGAGGGGGAAAGGACAGTGTATCTAACGCACTGTGAGACCCGGTCCCAGAGGGGGAAAGGTCAGTGTATCTAAGGCACCGTGAGACCCGGTCCCAGAGGGGGAAAGGACAGTGTATCTAATACACTGTGAGACCCGGTCCCAGAGGGGGAAAGGACAGTGTATCTAACGCACTGTGAGACCCGGTCCCAGAGGGGGAAAGGACAGTGTATCTAATGCACTGTGAGACCCGGACCCAGAGGGGGAAAGGACAGTGTATCTAACGCACTGTGAGACCCGGTCCCAGAGGGGGAATGGACAGTGTATCTAACGCACTGTGAGACCCGGTCCCAGAGGGGGAATGGACAGTGTATCTAACACACTGTGAGACCCGGTCCCAGAGGGGGAAAGGACAGTGTATCTAATACACTGAGAGACCCTGTCCCAGAGGGGGAAAGGACAGTGTATCTAATGCACCGTGAGACCCGGTCCCAGAGGGGGAAAGGACAGTGTATCTAACACACTGTGAGACCCGGTCCCAGAGGGGGAAAGGAAAGTGTATCTAACGCACTGTGAGACCCGGTCCCAGAGGGGGAAAGGACAGTGTATCTAACGCACTGTGAGACCCGGTCCCAGAGGGGGAAAGGACAGTGTATCAAACGCACTGTGAGACCCGGTCCCAGAGGGGGAAAGGACAGTGTATCTAACGCACTGTGAGACCCGGTCCCAGAGGGGGAAAGGACAGTGTATCTAACGCACTGTGAGACCCGGTCCCAGAGGGGGAAAGGACAGTGTATCTAAGGCACCGTGAGACCCGGTCCCAGAGGGGGAAAGGACAGTGTGTCTAACCCACTGAGAGACCCGGTCCCAGAGGGGGAAAGGACAGTGTATCTAACGCACTGTGAGACCCGGTCCCAGAGGGGGAAAGGACAGTGTATCTAACACACTGTGAGACCCGGTCCCAGAGGGGGAAAGGACAGTGTATCGAACGCACTGTGAGACCCGGTCCCAGAGGGGGAAAGGACAGTGTATCTTACACACTGTGGACCTGGTCCCAGAGGGGGAAAGGACAGTGTATCTAACGCACTGTGAGACCCGGTCCCAGAGGGGGAAAGGACAGTGTATCTAACGCACTGTGAGACCCGGTCCCAGAGGAGGAAAGGACAGTGTATCTAACGCACTGTGAGACCCGGTCCCAGAGGGGGAAAGGACAGTGTATCTAACGCACTGTGAGACCCGGTCCCAGAGGGGGAAAGAACAGTGTATCTCACGCACTGTGAGACCCGGTCCCAGTGGGGGAAAGGACAGTGTATCTAACGCACTGAGAGACCCGGTCCCAGAGGGGGAAAGAACAGTGTATCTAACACACTGTGAGACCCTGTCCCAGAGGGGGAAAGGACAGTGTATCTAACGCACTGTGAGACCCGGTCCCAGAGGGGGAAAGGACAGTGTATCTAACGCACTGTGAGACCCGGTCCCAGAGGGGGAAAGGACAGTGTATCTAACACACTGTGAGACCCGGTCCCAGAGGGGGAAAGGACAGTGTATCTAACGCACTGTGAGACCCGGTCCCAGAGGGGGAAAGGACAGTGTATCTAACGCACTGTGAGACCCGGTCCCAGAGGGGGAAAGGACAGTGTATCTAACGCACTGTGAGACCCGGTCCCAGAGGGGGAAAGGACAGTGTATCTAACACACTGTGAGAACCGGTCCCAGAGGGGGAAAGGACAGTGTATCTAATACACTGTGAGACCCGGTCCCAGAGGGGGAAAGGACAGTGTATCTAACGCACTGTGAGACCCGGTCCCAGAGGGGGAAAGGACAGTGTATCTAACGCACTGTGAGACCCGGTCCCAGAGGGGGAAAGGACAGTGTATCTAACGCACTGAGAGACCCGGTCCCAGAGGGGGAAAGGACAGTGTATCTAACGCACTGTGAGACCCGGTCCCAGAGGGGGAAAGGACAGTGTATCTAACGGACTGAGAGACCCGGTCCCAGAGGGGGAAAGGACAGTGTATCTAACACACTGTGAGACCCGGTCCCAGAGGGGGAAAGGACAGTGTATCTAACGCACTGTGAGACCCGGTCCCAGAGGGGGAAAGGACAGTGTATCTAACACACTGTGAGACCCGGTCCCAGAGGGGGAAAGGACACTGTATCTAACGCACTGTGAGACCCGGTCCCAGAGGGGGAAAGGACAGTGCATCTAACACACTGTGAGACCCGGTCCCAGAGGGGGAAAGGACAGTGTATCTAACACACTGAGAGACCCGGTCCCAGAGGGGGAAAGGACAGTGTATCTAAGGCACCGTGAGACCCGGTCCCAGAGGGGGAAAGGACAGTGTATCTAACACACTGAGAGACCCGGTCCCAGAGGGGGAAAGGACAGTGTATCTTACACACTGTGGACCTGGTCCCAGAGGGGGAAAGGACAGTGTATCTAACGCACTGTGAGACCCGGTCCCAGAGGGGGAAAGGACAGTGTATCTAACGCACTGTGAGACCCGGTCCCAGAGGGGGAAAGGACAGTGTATCTAACGCACTGTGAGACCCGGTCCCAGAGGGGGAAAGGACAGTGTATCTAACGCACTGTGAGACCCGGTCCCAGAGGGGGAAAGGACAGTGTATCTAACGCACTGTGAGACCCGGTCCCAGAGGGGGAAAGGACAGTGTATCTCACGCACTGTGAGACCCGGTCCCAGAGGGGGAAAGGACAGTGTATCGAACGCACTGTGAGACCCGGTCCCAGAGGGGGAAAGGACAG
This sequence comes from Heptranchias perlo, assembly GCF_035084215.1. Lineage (NCBI taxonomy): Eukaryota > Metazoa > Chordata > Chondrichthyes > Hexanchiformes > Hexanchidae > Heptranchias > Heptranchias perlo. The sequence continues at coordinate 128,687 of NW_027139399.1, forward strand.
TGTATCTAACGCACTGTGAGACCCGGTCACAGAGGGGGAAAGGACAGTGTATCTAACACACTGAGAGACCCGGTCCCAGAGGGGGAAAGAACAGTGTATCTCACGCACTGTGATACCCGGTCCCAGAGGGGGAAAGGACAGTGTATCTAACGCACTGTGAGACCCGGTCCCAGAGGGGGAAAGGACAGTGTATCTAACGCACTGTGAGACCCGGTCCCAGAGGGGGAAAGGACAGTGTATCTAACGCACTGTGAGACCCGGTCCCAGAGGGGGAAAGGACAGTGTATCTAAGGCACCGTGAGACCCGGTCCCAGAGGGGGAAAGGACAGTGTATCTAACACACTGAGAGACCCGGTCCCAGAGGGGGAAAGGACAGTGTATCTAACACACTGTGGGACCTGGTCCCAGAGGGGGAAAGGACAGTGGATCTAACGCACTGTGAGACCCGGTCCCAGAGGGGGAAAGGACAGTGTATCTCACGCACTGTGAGACCCGGTCCCAGAGGGGGAAAGGACAGTGTATCTAACGCACTGTGAGACCCGGTCCCAGAGGGGGAAAGGACAGTGTATCTAACCCACTGTGAGACCCGGTCCCAGAGGGGGAAAGGACAGTGTATCTAACACACTGTGAGACCCGGTCCCAGAGGGGGAAAGGACAGTGTATCTAATACACTGTGAGACCCGGTCCCAGAGGGGGAAAGGACAGTGTATCTAACGCACTGAGAGACCCGGTCCCAGAGGGGGAAAGGACAGTGTATCTAATACACTGTGAGACCCGGTCCCAGAGGGGGAAAGGACAGTGTATCTAACGCACTGTGAGACCCAGTCCCAGAGGGGGAAAGGACAGTGTATCTAACACACTGTGAGACCCGGTCCCAGAGGGGGAAAGGACAGTGTATCTAACACACTGTGAGACCCGGTCCCAGAGGGGGAAAGGACAGTGTATCTAACGCACTGTGAGACCCGGTCGCAGAGGGGGAAAGGACAGTGTATCTAACGCACTGTGAGACCCGGTCCCAGAGGGGGAAAGGACAGTGTATCTAACGCACTGTGAGACCCGGTCCCAGAGGGGGAAAGGACAGTGTATCTAACGCACTGAGACACCCGGTCCCAGAGGGGGAAAGGACAGTGTATCTAACGCACTGTGAGACCCGGTCCCAGAGGGGGAAAGGACAGTGTATCTAACGCACTGTGAGACCCGGTCCCAGAGGGGGAAAGGACAGTGTATCTAACGCACTGAGACACCCGGTCCCAGAGGGGGAAAGGACAGTGTATCTAACACACTGTGAGACCCGGTCCCAGAGGGGGAAAGGACAGTGTATCTAACGCACTGTGAGACCCGGTCCCAGGGGGGGAAAGGACAGTGTATCTAACACACTGTGAGACCCGGTCCCAGAGAGGGAAAGGACTCTGTATCTAACACACTGTGAGACCCGGTCCCAGAGGGGGAAAGGACAGTGTATCTAACACACTGTGAGACCCGTTCACAGAGGGGGAAAGGACAGTGTATCTAACACACTGTGAGACCCGGTCCCAGAGGGGGAAAGGACAGTGTATCTAACGCAATGTGAGACCCGGTCCCAGAGGGGGAAAGGACAGTGTATCTAACACACTGTGAGACCCGGTCCCAGAGGGGGAAAGGACAGTGTATCTAACGCACTGTGAGACCCGGTCCCAGAGGGGGAAAGGACAGTGTATCTAACACACTGTGAGACCCGGTCCCAGAGGGGGAAAGGACAGTGTATCTAACGCACTGTGAGACCCGGTCCCAGAGGGGGAAAGGACAGTGTATCTAACACACTGTGAGACCCGGTCCCAGAGGGGGAAAGGACAGTGTATCGAACGCACTGTGAGACCCGGTCCCAGAGGGGGAAAGGACAGTGTATCTAACACACTGTGAGACCCGGTCCCAGAGGGGGAAAGGACAGTGTATCTAACACACTGAGAGACCCGGTCCCAGAGGGGGAAAGGACAGTGTATCTCACGCACTGTGAGACCCGGTCCCAGAGGGGGAAAGGACAGTGTATCTAACACACTGTGAGACCCGGTCCCAGAGGGGGAAAGGACAGTGTATCTAACACACTGTGAGACCCGGTCCCAGAGGGGGAAAGGACAGTGTATCTAACACACTGAGACCCGGTCCCAGAGGGGGAAAGGACAGTGTATCTAACGCACTGTGAGACCCGGTCCCAGAGGGGGAAAGGACTCTGTATCTAACACACTGTGAGACCCGGTCCCAGAGGGGGAAAGGACAGTGTATCTAACACACTGAGAGACCCGGTCCCAGAGGGGGAAAGGACAGTGTATCCAACGCACTGTGAGACCCGGTCCCACAGGGGGAAAGGACAGTGTATCTAACGCACTGTGAGACCCGGTCCCAGAGGGGGAAAGGACAGTGTATCTAACGCACTGTGAGACCCGGTCCCAGAGGGGGAAAGGACAGTGTATCTAACGCACTGTGAGACCCGGTCCCAGGGGGGGAAAGGACAGTGTATCTAACACACTGTGAGACCCGGTCCCAGAGAGGGAAATGACTCTGTATCTAACACACTATGAGACCCGGTCCCAGAGGGGGAAAGGACAGTGTATCTAATACACTGTGAGACCCGGTCCCAGAGGGGGAAAGGACAGTGTATCTAACGCACTGTGAGACCCGGTCACAGAGGGGGAAAGGACAGTGTATCTAACACACTGTGAGACCCGGTCCCAGAGGGGGAAAGGACAGTGTATCTAACACACTGTGAGACCCGGTCCCAGAGGGGGAAAGGACAGTGTATCTAACACACTGTGAGACCCGGTCCCAGAGGGGGAAAGGACAGTGTATCTAACGCACTGTGAGACCCGGTCCCAGGGGGGGAAAGGACAGTGTATCTAACACACTGTGAGACCCGGTCCCAGAGAGGGAAAGGACTCTGTATCTAACACACTGTGAGACCCGGTCCCAGAGGGGGAAAGGACAGTGTATCTAACACACTGTGAGACCCGGTCACAGAGGGGGAAAGGACAGTGTATCTAACACACTGTGAGACCCGGTCCCAGAGGGGGAAAGGACAGTGTATCTAACACACTGTGAGACCCGGTCCCAGAGGGGGAAAGGACAGTGTATCGAACGCACTGTGAGACCCGGTCCCAGAGGGGGAAAGGACAGTGTATCTAACACACTGTGAGACCCGGTCCCAGAGGGGGAAAGGACAGTGTATCTAACGCACTGTGAGACCCGGTCCCAGAGGGGGAAAGGACTCTGTATCTAACACACTGTGAGACCCGGTCCCAGAGGGGGAAAGGACAGTGTATCTAACACACTGAGAGACCCGGTCCCAGAGGGGGAAAGGACAGTGTATCTAACACACTGTGAGACCCGGTCCCAGAGGGGGAAAGGACAGTGTATCCAACGCACTGTGAGACCCGGTCCCAGAGGGGGAAAGGACAGTGTATCTAACGCACTGTGAGACCCGGTCCCAGAGGGGGAAAGGACAGTGTATCTAACGCACTGTGAGACCCGGTCCCAGAGGGGGAAAGGACAGTGTATCTAACGCACTGTGAGACCCGGTCCCAGGGGGGGAAAGGACAGTGTATCTAACACACTGTGAGACCCGGTCCCAGAGAGGGAAATGACTCTGTATCTAACACACTATGAGACCCGGTCCCAGAGGGGGAAAGGACAGTGTATCTAATACACTGTGAGACCCGGTCCCAGAGGGGGAAAGGACAGTGTATCTAATACACTGTGAGACCCGGTCCCAGAGGGGGAAAGGACAGTGTATCTAACGCACTGTGAGACCCGGTCCCAGAGGGGGAAAGGACAGCGTATCTAACGCACTGTGACGCCCGGGTTTGCTCGTTGGCGTGACACGGTAAAGCATACCTGTATGTCAGCTGGGGTCGGCGAGGGAGCGTGCCCCGTCCGTTCCCGAGGGAGATGCTCCGTTTCCCTTTGGCGTTTGGCGCCTCTCTTGCGTAAAGCCTGAAGCCCGGGGACGTGTATGAATGATGCGGCCGTATCTCCCCTGCGTTGTGCTGCCCGCTGTATCTGGACGGCGGGGGTTTCGGGGGCGGGGTTGGTGGTGTGGGGTGGGTTTGGGAGGGGCGAGGTCTGGACACCTTGTGATGTCACAAAGCTTGGCCGGCCGACCATCCCGCCCCCCCCTGTGTGATGTCACAGTGCCCCCCCACCCCTCGGGGGACGTGACTGACCCCCGAGGGTGGCCAGTGGACGAGTCTCAGCCCTTCGACGGGCACCAGGGGACGTTCGTTTGTTTTTTGGTAGGAAGAATAAGGAGGCCACCTCCTTCTTGGATAATGGGAGTCTGAATTGGGGTAGAGGGGCAGAGGTATCTGGGGGTACAGATACACAAATCACGAGGCGGGTTAATAAGGCCAGAAGCAAACCAAGCACTGGGGTTCATTTCGAGACGGAGAGAATTGAAAAGTTGTGTTAAACTTGTGTAGGACCTTGGTTAGACCACAGTTGGAGCACTGTGCACAGTTCTGGTCTCCATATACCTTGGTTAGACCACACTTGGAGCACTGTGCACAGTTCTGGTCTCCATATACCTTGGTTAGACCACACTTGGAGCACTGTGCACAGTTCTGGTCTCCATATACCTTGGTTAGACCACACTTGGAGCACTGTGCACAGTTCTGGTCTCCATATACCTTGGTTAGACCACACTTGGAGCACTGTGCACAGTTCTGGTCTCCATATACCTTGGTTAGACCACACTTGGAGCACTGTGCACAGTTCTGGTCTCCATATACCTTGTTTAGACCACACTTGGAGCACTGTGCACAGTTCTGGTCTCCATATACCTTGGTTAGACCACACTTGGAGCACTGTGCACAGTTCTGGTCTCCATATACCTTGGTTAGACCACACTTGGAGCACTGTGCTCAGTTCTGGTCTCCATATACCTTGGTTAGACCACACTTGGAGCACTGTGCACAGTTCTGGTCTCCATATACCTTGGTTAGACCACACTTGGAGCACTGTGCACAGTTCTGGTCTCCATATACCTTGGTTAGACCACACTTGGAGCACTGTGCACAGTTCTGGTCTCCATATACCTTGGTTAGACCACACTTGGAGCACTGTGCACAGTTCTGGTCTCCATATACCTCGGTTAGACCACACTTGGAGCACTGTGCACTGTTCTGGTCTCCATATACCTCGGTTAGACCACACTTGCAGTACTGTGAACAGTTCTGGTCTCCATATTATAAAAAGGATATAGAGGCACTGGAGAAGGTACAAAAAAGATTTACTAGGATGATACCAGAACTGAGAGGTTTTACCGATCAGGTAAGATTGAACAGACTGGGGCTCTTTTCTCTCGAAAAGAGAAGACTGAGGGGTGACCTGATCAAGGTCTTTAAGATTATGAAAGGGTTCGATGGGGTAGACGTAGAGAAGGTGTTTCCACTTGTGGGGGAGACCAGAACTCGGGGCCATAAATATAAGATAGTCACTAATAAATCCAATAGGGGAATTCAGGAGAAACTTCTTCACCCAGAGAGTGGTGAGAATGTGGAACTCGCTCCCACAAGGAGTAGTTGAGGTGAACAATGTAGATGGATTTAAGGGGAAGCTGGATAAACACGTGAGGGAGAGAGGAATAGAAGGAGATGGGGAGAGGGTGAGATGGAGTAGGGAGGGAGGAGGCTCGTGTGGAGCATAAACACTGGCATGGAGCAGTGAGGCCGAATGGCCTGTTTCTGTGCTGTAAATTAACAGTCACTTGGACGAGGGTGGATTGATTGGGGAAAGCCAGCACTGATTTGCTGCAGGCAAATAATGTTTAACTAACTTGATAGAGTTTTTTGATGAGGTAACAGAGAGGGTCGATGAGGGCAATGCGGTGGATGTGGTGTATATGGACTTTCAAAAGGCGTTTGATAAAGTGCCACACGGTAGGCTTATCATCAAGATTGAAGCCCATGGAATAAAGGGGGCAGGAGCAGCACGGATACAGAATTGGCGAAGTGACAGGAAACAGAGAGTAGTGGTGAACGGTTGTTTTTGGGACTGGAGGGAGGTGTACAGTGGTGTTCCCCAGGGCTCGGTGCTGGGACCACTGCTTCTCTTGAGATATATTAATGACTTGGGCAGGGCACAATTTCAAAATTTGCAGATGACACAAGACTTGGAAGGGTGGTGAACAGTGAGGAGGATAGTGATAGACTTCAAGAGGAGATAGACAGGCTGGTGGAATGGGCGGACACGTGGCAGATGGAATTTAAAACAGAAAAATGCGGGGTGATACATTTGGGTGGGAAGAACGAGGAGAGACAATATAAATTAGAGGGTACAATTCTAAAAGGGGTACAGGAACAGAGAGATCTGGGGGTATATGTACACAAATCGTTGAAGGTGGCAGGGCAGGTTGAGAAAGTGGTTAAAAAAGCAGACGGGATCCTGGGCTTTATAAATAGAGGCAGAGAGTACAAAAGCAAGGAAGTCATGATGAACCTTTATAAAACACTGGTTCAGCCACAACTGGAGTATTGTGTCCAGTTCTGGGCACCGCACTTTAGGAAAGATGTGAAGGTCTCAGAGAGGGTGCAGAAGAGATTTACCAGAATGATTCCAGGGATGAGGGACTTTAGTTCCGTGGACAGACTGGAGAAGCTGGGGTTGTTCTCCTTGGAACAGAGACGGTTGCGAGGAGATTTGATCGAGGTGTTCAAAATCATGAAGGGTCCAGACAGAGTAGATAGAGAGAAACTGTTCCCATTGGCGGAAGGGTCAAGGACCAGAGGACATAGATTTAAGGTGATTGGCAAAAGAACCAAAGGTGAGATGAGGAGAAACTTTTTCACCCAGCGAGTGGTGAGGATCTGGAATGCACTGCCCGAGGGGGTGGTGGAGGCAGATTCAATCATGGCCTTCAAAAGGGAACTGGATAAGTCCTTGAAGGGAAAAAAATCTGCAGGGGCTACGGGGAAAGGGCGGGGGGGAGTGGGACTGGCTGGATTGCTCTCGCAGAGAGAGCCGGCACGGACTCAACGGGCCGAATGGCCTCCTTCCGTGCTGTGAACTTTCTACGACTCTATGTAATTCCATATGAGGAACGAGGCCAATGGGTTTTGAGCAGATCGATGGCTCGAGGAGGATGGGGGCAGATTTTGTGGGGCTCCCCAATGCATGAGGGATTGGCCTTGATGCAACGCGGATGAAGGGAGGCGGAGAGGGTGCAGGGGCAGCGGGCCAGAGAGACATACGTCACAGGGTTGAGATTGAGCGGGAATGGGATCGCTGCCCTCTGGGTGGGAACAGAATGGGAGGGTGTTTCTGGATACAAAGAATTTCAGCTCTGACAAAGGGTTCAGTTTTGGTCTCCTTATCTAAGGAAGGATATACTCGCCTTCGAGGGGGTGCAACGAAGGTTCACCAGATTGATTCCTGGGATGAGAGGGTTGTCCCATGAGGAGAGATTGAGTAGAATGGGCCGAGACTCTCTGGAGTTCAGAAGAATGAGAGGTGATCTCATTGAAACATATAAGATTCTGAGGGGGCTTCACAGGGTCGATGCTGAGAGATTAAGAACATAAGAAATTGGAGCAGGAGTAGGCCAATCGGCCCCTCGAGCCTGCCCCGCCACTCAACAAGATCATGGCCGATCCGATCCCAACCACAAATCCAAAGAACACAAGAAGTCGGAGCAGGACCCGGCCACATAGCCCCTGGGCCCTCTCCGCCACCCACAGGGCATTGACCGATCCGAACTCAGCTTCATGTCCAATTTCCTGCCCGCTCCCCATAACCCCTAATTCCCTTTACTTCTAGGAAACTGTCTATTTCTGTTTTAAATTTATTTAATGATGTAGCTTCCACAGCTTCCTGGGGCAGCAAATTCCACAGACCTACCACCCTCTGAGTGAAGAAGTTTCTCCTCATCTCAGTTTTGAAAGAGCAGCCCCTTATTCTAAGATTATGCCCCCTAGTTCTAGTTTCACCCATCTTTGGGAACATCCTTACTGTTTCCCCCTGGCTGGAGAGTCGAGAACCAGGGGGAATAGTCTCAGGGTAAGGGGTCGGCCATTCAAGACTGAGATGAGGAGGAATTTCTTCACTCAGAGGGTGGTGAATCTTTGGAATTCTCTCCCCCAGAGGGCTGTGATGCTCAGTCGTTGAGTATATTCGAGGCTGAGATCGATGGATTTTTGGACTCTCGGGGAATCAAGGGATATGGGGATCGGGGGGGAACGTGGAGTTGAGGTCGAAGGTCAGCCGTGATCTGATTGAATGGGGGAGCAGGCTCGAGGGGCCGAATGGCCTACTCCTGCTCCTATTTCTTAACTTATGTTCTTAGGAGGATGGGGACTGGAAGTTCCTGATGGATTTGGTGAGAAGGTGGGATTGAGGGATATGGGGAGAAGGTGGGTAGGTGGGATTGGGGGATATGGGGAGAAGGTGGGTAGGTGGGATTGGGGGATATGGGGAGAAGGTGGGTAGGTGGGATTGGGGGATATGGGGAGAAGGTGGGTAGGTGGGATTGAGGGATATGGGGAGAAGGTGGGTAGGTGGGATTGTGGGATATGGGGAGAAGGTGGGTCGGTGGGATTGTGGGATATGGGGAGAAGGTGGGTAGGTGGGATTGGGGGATATGGGGAGAAGGTGGGTAGGTGGGATTGAGGGATATGGGGAGAAGGTGGGTAGGTGGGGTTGAGGGATATGGAGCGGAACATAGGAACAGAAGTAGGCCATTCAGCCCCTCGAGCCTGTACTCACATTCAAGTACATTGTGGCTGATCTGTTTCTTAACTCCATTTACCCATCGATCTCAATCTTGAAAGCTCCGACTAACCCCCGGCCTCATCAGCTTTTTGCGGGGGAGAGAGTTCCAGATTCCCACTCCCCTTTGTGTGAAGAAATGCTTCCTGACATCACCCCCTGAACGGCCTGGCTCTAATTTTAAGGTTCTGCCCCTCCTTGTTCTGGACTCCCCCCTGACCAGAGGAAATAGTTTCTCTCTCTATCTACCCAATCGAATCCTCCAATCATCTTAAACCCCTCGATTATATCCCCCCCTTAATCTTCTAAACTCGCGGGGACACAAGTCGAGTCTATGCTACCTCTTTTCGCCCCCCGGTTATCATTCTGGTGAATCTGCTCTGCACCCCCTCCCAGGCCGATGCATCCTTCCTGAGGTGCGGTGCCCAGAACTGAACGCAGTCTCTCCAGATGTGGGCGCCACATCATCCTCCCCTTTGTTTCGCGGCCCCCATTAGCCTTTCAATTTTTTTTTTGCACCCACCCAAAAACCGTTTCGTGCTTTCTCGACTTGCATGCACTAAATCTCTCTGCTCCTGCTCAGATGCTCGCTTCCCGTCACTTGGAAAATTCCCTGATCTGTGTAACTTCGGCCCAAAGTGGTCGACCTCACACTTTCCCACGTTAAACTCCTTCTGCCACTCAATCTATCGCTGTCCCTCTCCAACTTTCCATGTTAATATGGAGGGAGTGCAGCGTAGGTTTACTGGAATGATACCCGGACTTCAAGGGTTAAGTTACGAGGAGAGATTACACAAATTGGGGTTGTATTCTCTGGAGTTTCGAAGGTTAAGGGGTGATCTGATCGAAGTTTATAAGATATTAAGGGGAACGGATAGGGTGGATAGAGAGAAACTATTTCCGCTGGTTGGGGATTCCAGGAGCAGGGGGCACAGTCCAAAAATTAGAGCCAGACCTTTCAGGAGCGAGATTAGAAAACATTTCTACACACAAAGGGTGGTAGAAGTTTGGAACTCTCTTCCGCAAACGGCAATTGATACGAGCTCAATTGCTAAATTTAAATCTGAGATCGATAGGCTTTTTGGCAACCAAAGGTATTAAGGGATATGGGCCAAAGGCAGGTATATGGAGTTTTTTTTTATTCATTCATGGGATGTGGGCGTCGCTGGCGAGGCCGGCATTTATTGCCCATCCCTAATTGCCCCTTGAGAAGGTGGTGGTGAGCCGCCTTCTTGAACCGCTGCAGTCCGTGTGGTGACGGTTCTCCCACAGTGCTGTTAGGAAGGGAGTTCCAGGATTTTGACCCAGCGACGATGAAGGAACGGCCGATATATTTCCAAGTCGGGATGGTGTGTGACTCGGAGGGGAACGTGCAGGTGGTGTTGTTCCCATGTACCTGCTGCCCTTGTCCTTCTAGGTGGTAGAGGTCGCGGGTTTGGGAGGTGCTGTCGAAGAAGCCTTGGCGAGTTGCTGCAGTGCATCCTGTGGATGGTCCACACTGCAGCCACGGTGCGCCGGTGGTGAAGGGAGTGAATGTTTAGGGTGGTGGATGGGGTGCCAATCAAGCGGGCTGCTTTGTCCTGGATGGTGTCGAGCTTCTTGAGTGTTGTTGGAGCTGCACTCATCCAGGCAAGTGGAGAGTATTCCATCACACTCCTGACTTGTGCCTTGTCGATGGTGGAAAGGCTTTGGGGAGTCAGGAGGTGAGTCACTCGCCGCAGAATACCCAGCCTCTGACCTGCTCTTGTAGCCACAGTATTTATATGGCTGGTCCAGTTAAGTTTCTGGTCAATGGTGACCCCCAGGATGTTGATGGTGGGGGATTCGGTGATGGTAATGCCGTTGAATGTCAAGGGGAGGTGGTTAGACTCTCTCTTGTTGGAGATGGTCATTGCCTGGCACTCGTCTGGCGCGAATGTTACTTGCCACTTGTCAGCCCAAGCCTGGATGTTGTTCGATCACATCAAATGGCGGAGCAGGCACGAGGGGCTGAATGGCCTACTCCTGTTCCTATGTTCCTACGTTAATGGCACTACACAAATATATGTTACCATTGGAATGTTCCATGAAACAGAGAGATACGTAACCAGGGCAATCTGCATTTATATAGCGCCTTTAACATGGTAAAACATCCCCAAGGAGCTTCACAGGTTCGTAAATCAGACATAATCTGACCCCGAGCCACATAAGGAGATATTCGGACAGGTGACCAAAAGCTCGGTCAACGAGGGAGGTTTTAAGGAGCGTCTTAAAGGAGGAGAGAGAGAGACGGAGAGGTTTAGGGAGGGAATTCCAGAGCTCAGGGCCCGGGCGGCTGAAGGCACGGCCGCCAATGGTGGAGCGATGGGAATCGGGGGGGGGATGGAACAAGAGGCCGGAATCGGAGGGGCGCAGAGATCTCGGAGGGGGCAAAGGGAGAGAGGTGGAACGAGTGAGTGTTAGTGAGAGAGAAATGGAATGCGAGGGAGAGAGGGAGAGCGCGCGCGCGGGAGAAGATGACGCAAGCTGACGGAGACCTGGCTCCAATGGTAACCAGAGGGTACCGTACCCCGGAGAGAGAGAGAGAGGTGGGCCTCGGGCCCTTCCTGCTGTGGAAGTGAGGGCGGGAAACCCCACAGTGCACTGTGCTGGCCCTCTGCCTCCCTCCCCTCCCCTTTGGCTGGCTCACAATGGAGGGGGGAACATCATAATGAAACCAAAGGTGACAAGTCTTCCAGGGGCTGGGAGGTGCCAGCAGGCGAGGGGTTATTGGGCAGTTAGAACTGCAAACAAGCCCTCGACGATTGGCCCACAGCCACGTTCGGACGAGGTTTCAAACCCCACACCTCCCAACGCACACCCCAGGGCGGAGCATCGAGGGAGGGGGCTTTGACAGAGACCCCCTCGGTCTACCCCTTCCGCAGGTACAGCCCGTCCCACCCCCCCTGACTATCGCTGGGGTGTACAGGTTCTCGTGGGCACCCCACCCAGTTCTCCGAAACGTGAGCCCAGGCGGCAGGCGGTTTTTTTACTATTCGTTCGTGGGGTGCGGGCGTCGCTGGCGAGGCCGGCATTTATTGCCCATCCCGAATCGCCCCTTGAGAAGGTGGTGGTGAGCCGCCTTCTTGAACCGCTGCAGTCCGTGTGGTGACGGTTCTCCCACAGTGCTGTTAGGAAGGGAGTTCCAGGATTTTGACCCAGCGACGATGAAGGAACGGCCGATATATTTCCACGTCGGGATGGTGTGTGACTCGGAGGGGAACGTGCAGGTGGTGTTGTTCCCATGTGCCTGCTGCCCTTGTCCTTCTAGGTGGTAGAGGTCGCGGGTTTGGGAGGTGCTGTCGAAGAAGCCTTGGCGAGTTGCTGCAGTGCATCCTGTGGATGGTCCACACTGCAGCCACGGTGCGCCGGTGGTGAAGGGAGTGAATGTTTAGGGTGGTGGATGGGGTGCCAATCAAGCGGGCTGCTTTGTCCTGGATGGTGTCGAGCTTCTTGAGTGTTGTTGGAGCTGCACTCATCCAGGCAAGTGGAGAGTATTCCATCACACTCCTGACTTGTGCCTTGTAGATGGCGGAAAGGCTTTGGGGAGTCAGGAGGTGAGTCACTCGCCGCAGAATACCCAGCCTCTGACCTGCTCTCGTAGCCTTGGTGGGCACCGACTCTGGGCAAGGTTAAGATGGGAGCGCCAGGGTCTCGAGCAAGCCATTGGCTGGCGAACAGCAAACCCCTCTCCCCTCCCAATCCCCCAGGTTGGAAGCCCAGGTCAACGATGAGTTCGCAGGTCAGACGGGCTGGGGTCGCTCTCCGTCTGGGAGTGGGGTGTCAGTTTTGGGGTGGGATGGGCGGGGAATGATGGGGGCGGGGGTTGGCATGATTATGGAACTGTATTGAGCAGGAAAAGAAACAGGAAAGATCTCCCATCTCTCCAGCCCCTTTTCACCACCTCAGGACGTCCCACAGCCCATGAAGGACTTTCTTTCGAAGTGTGGTCACTGTTGTAATGTGGGAAACGTGTCAGCCAATTTGCGCACAGCAAGATCCCACAAACAGCAATGTGAGAATGACCCAGATCATCTGTTTTTTTAGTGATGTTGGTCGAGGGATAAATATCGGCCCCAGGACACCGGGGAGAACTCCCCCCTGCTCTTCTTCCAATAGTGGCCGTGGGATTTTACGTCCACCTGAGAGGGCAGACGGGGCCCTCGGTTTAACGTCTCATCCGAAAGACGGCACCTCCGACAGTGCGGCGCTCCCTCAGTACTGACCCTCCGACAGTGCGGTGCTCCCTCAGTACTGACCCTCCGACAGTGCGGTGCTCCCTCAGTACTGACCCTCCGACAGTGCGGCGCTCCCTCAGTACTGACCCTCCGACAGTGCGGCGCTCCCTCAGTAGTGACCCTCCGACAGTGCGGTGCTCCCTCAGTACTGACCCTCCGACAGTGCGGTGCTCCCTCAGTACTGACCCTCCGACAGTGCGGTGCTCCCTCAGTACTGACCCTCCAACAGTGCGGCGCTCCCTCAGTACTGACCCTCCGACAGTGCGGCGCTCCCTCAGTACTGACCCTCCGACAGTGCGGCGCTCCCTCAGTACTGACCCTCCGACAGTGCGGCGCTCTCTCAGTACTGACCCTCCAACAGTGCGGCGCTCCCTCAGGACCAACCCTCCGACAGTGCAGCACTCCCTCAATACCGACCCTCCGACAGTGCGGTGCTCCCTCAGTACTGACCCTCCGACAGTGCGGCGCTCCCTCAGTACTGAGATAGAGGATCAGCCATGGTCATATTGAATGGCGGAGCAGGCTCGAAGGGCCGAATGGCCTACTCCAGCTCCTATTTTCTATGTTTCTATGTTTACTGCAAGGGGATTGGAGTACAAGAGTGAGGAAGTCTTACTACAATTGTACAGGGTTTTGGTGAGACCTCACCTGGAGTACTGTGTACAGTTTCGGTCTCCTTATCTAAGGAAGGATATACTTGCCTTAGAGGCGGTGCAACGAAGGTTCACTGGATTGATTCCTGGGATGAGAGGGTTGTCCCATGAGGAGAGATTGAGTAGAATGGGCCGAGACTCTCTGGAGTTTAGAAGAATGAGAGGTGATCTCATTGAAACATATAAGATTCTGAGGGGGCTTCACAGGGTCGATGCTGAGAGGCTGTTTCCCCTGGCTGGAGAGTCCAGAACTAGGGGGAATAGTCTCAGGATAAGGGGTCGGCCATTCAAGACTGAGATGAGGAGGAATTTCTTCACTCAGAGGGTGGTGAATCTTTGGAATTCTCGAGCCCAGAGGGCTGTGATGCTCAGTCATTGAGAATATTCAAGGCTGAGATCGATGGATTTTTGGACTCGAGGGGGAATCGAGGGATACGGGGATCGGGCGGGAAAGTGGAGTTGAGTGCGAAGATCGGCCATGATCTGACTGAACGGCGGAGCAGGCTCGATGGGGCCGAATGGCCTACTCCTGCTCCTATCTCTGATGCTCTTACGTTCAGAGAGGGCTGAACGAGCCAGAACATTACTTCGATGTATGTCACAGTCCAGCTGGAGGGTCGGGACACGACACGGGTGCGGGGCTGACCACCACGCAGATCAGGAAACGGCGCAACGGACAATTCCGCGACGGATTGTGACCAGAGATGAAACAAAATTGTGTTTTCCTTCCCCCCTCTTGTTTGCGCAGGGCGTTAAACGTTTGAGGCGTTTGTTCAAAGAGACACGGGTGAGGTGGGAAGACCCCTCTGCCCGCTGCCCCCATCGTCACGTCACGTCACGTTACGTCACGACCAGCCATGTCACGTCACTCCCCGCTCTGAGGAGCGCCCGCACCATCTGCCAGGAGGTCGGATCGGAGCTGAGTCCAAAGTACTGTCTCCAAAAGCACCAGGAGCAGCTGAGGCGGTTCTGGAAGCTACCTGGAAGCTCAGGAGAGCTGACTCCCAACCTCAGGACCAGGCAACTTCAGCGGACGGCAAATATAAGGCAGCCTGAGGATCTCAGATGAGCAGGCTGTGCTCAGGCCTCAAATATCCATGTGCAAGGTAGGCCCATTCATCTTTCTGTCGATATGGAGACATGCCTTCTTTTTATTGAGAGAGTTTGCAAGCCATCAAGATGAGGAGGAATCAAGGCAGCCGTCTCATGGAGTACAATTTGGCAAATTAATTTCAATGTAGATAAGTGTGAGGTGCTATCTTCTGGTAGGAAGAATAAGGAGGCCACACACTGATTGGATAATAAGAGTCTAAATGGGGGAGAGGAGCAGAGGGATCTGGGGGTACAGATACACAAATCACCAAAAGTAGAGACGCCCGTTAATAAGGACATAAAAAAAGGCAAATCAAACACTGGGGTTCATTTCTAGAGGGATAGAATTGAAAAGCAGAGAAGTTATGTTAAACTTGTGTAGAACCTTGGTTCGACCACACTTGGAGCACTGTGCACAGTTCTGGTCTCCATATACCTTGGTTAGACCACACTTGGAGCACTGTGCACAGTTCTGGTCTCCATATACCTTGGTTAGACCACACTTGGAGCACTGTGCACAGTTCTGGTCTCCATATACCTTGGTTGGACCACACTTGGAGTACTGTGCATAGTTCTGGTCTCCATATACCTTGGTTAGACCACACTTGGAGCACTGTGCACAGTTCTGGTCTCCATATACCTTGGTTCGACCACACTTGGAGCACTGTGCACAGTTCTGGTCTCCGTATACCTTGGTTAGAACACACTTGGAGCACTGTGCACAGTTCTGGTCTCCATATACCTTGGTTGGACCACACTTGGAGCACTGTGCACAGTTCTGGTCTCCATATACCTTGGTTCGACCACACTTGGAGCACTGTGCGCAGTTCTGATCTCCAAATAATAAAAATGATATAGAGGCACAGGAGAAAGTGCAAAAAAGATTTACCAGGATGATACCAGAACTGAGAGGTTTTACCTATCAGGAAAGATTGAACAGGCTGGGTCTTTTCTCTCGAAAAGAGAAGACTGAGGGGTGACCTGATCGAGGTCTTTAAGATTATGAAAGGGTTCGATAGGGAAGACGGAGAGAAGATGTTTCCACTTGTGGGGGAGACCAGAACTCGGGGCCATAAATATAAGATAGTCACGAATAAATCCAATCGGGAATTCAGGAGAAACTTCTTTCCCCAGAGAGTGGTGAGAATGTGGAACTCGCTCCCACAAGGAGTAGTTGAGGTGAATAGTGTAGATGGATTTAAGGGGAAGCTGGATAAACACATGAGGGAGAGAGGAATAGAAGGAGATGGTGAGATGGAGTAGGGAGGGAGGAGGCTCGGGTGGAGGAGAAACACCGGGATAGAGCAGTGGGGCCGAATGGCCTGTTTCTGTGCTGTACATTCTTTGTAATATTTCCATTCTGTACTCTTACCTCCAAAACATCTGACTTTACACCCTCCCCGTGTGAAGCTGCCTCCTGCCTCCTCTCTGCCTTCCTGCAGCCTCCTGAACTCGGACTCACAATACGCCCCCTCCTTTGGCGTTACGGGCAAATGTCAATATCGGGGCAAATAAGAGTGGTCGCCATTGATCTGCGCACCTCGCCAGCCCACGCCAAGAAATGTCCGCCACTCTGAGCCCTGGGATTTCAGACCTCAAACCGCCCATCGCCATCCCTGTGCTCACGGGCCCTCAAATTCCACGTTCAGCTGCCATTGCTTCACTGGCGTCCCAAGAAACACATCCACATTGTTTTATCTGTCCTCTCCGTCAATTCTCTCGTGCAGTATGTGTGTTCGATGAGGCACCGTCAGCTCGGAGTTCCTCCATCTCACCGCGTTCATCAATGTCACCCGAAAGTAGAGACTCTGGAGGAGAGGTGACCTGTTCCCCGTTCCACCCAATGCGGAAGAACGGAAGGAACTGGAGCAGGGGGAGGCCGTTCGGCCCCTCGAGCCTGCTCCGCCGTTCAACCAGATCATGGCTGATCTTCGACCTCAACTCCACGTTCACCCCCCCCGATTCCCCGAGTCCGAAAATCCATCGATCTCAGCCTTGAATATACTCAATGACTGAGCATCACAGCCCTCTGGGCTCGAGAATTCCAAAGATTCACCACCCTCTGAGTGAAGAAATTCCTCCTCATCTCAGTCTTGAATGGCCGACCCCTTATCCTGAGACTATTCCCCCTCGTTCCAGACTCTCCAGTCAGGGGAATCAATCTCTCAGCATCGACCCTGTGAAGCCCCCTCAGAATCTTCTATGTTTCAATGAGATCACCTCTCATTCCTCTAAACTCCAGAGAGTCTCGGCCCATTCTACTCAATCTCTCCTCATAGGACAACCCTCTCATCCCAGGAATCAATCTAGTGAACCTTCGTTGCACTGCCTCTAAGGCAAGTATATCCTTCCTTAGATAAGGAGACCGAAACTGTACACAGTACTCCAGGTGAGGTCTCACCAAAGGGGCCCTGGTGTAGGGAGGGGAGCAAAATGGGTCAGGGAATCAGAGTAAAGCTCCCTCTACACTGTCCCGTCAAACACTCCCAGGGCAGGTACAGGGTTAGATACAGAGTAAAGCTCCCTCTGCACTGTCCCGTCAAACACTCCCAGGGCAGGTACAGGGTTAGATACAGAGTAAAGCTCCCTCTACACTGTCCCATCAAACACTCCCAGGGCAGGTACAGGGTTAGATCCTGAGTAAAGCTCCCTCTACACTGTCCCATCAAACACTCCCAGGTCCGGTACAGGGTTAGATACAGAGTAAAGCTCCCTCTACACTGTCCCATCAAACACTCCCAGGTCCGGTACAGGGTTAGATGCAGAGTAAAGCTCCCTCTACACCGTCCCATCAAACACTCCCAGGGCAGGTACAGGGTTAGATACAGAGTAAAGCTCCCTCCACACTGTCCTGTCAAACACTCCCAGGGGAGGTACAGGGTGAGATACAGAGTAAAGCTCCCTCTACACTGTCCCATCAAACACTCCCAGGTCCGGTACAGGGTTAGATACAGAGTAAAGCTCCCTCTACACCGTCCCATCAAACACTCCCAGGGCAGGTACAGGGTTAGATACAGAGTAAAGCTCCCTCCACACTGTCCTGTCAAACACTCCCAGGGGAGGTACAGGGTGAGATACAGAGTAAAGCTCCCTCTACACCGTCCCATCAAACACTCCCAGGGCAGGTACAGGGTTAGATACAGAGTAAAGCTCCCTCCACACTGTCCCGTCAAACACTCCCAGGGCAGGTACAGGGTTAGACACAGAGTAAAGCTCCCTCTACACTGTCCCATCAAACACTCCCAGGGTCAGGTACAGGGTTAGATACAGAGTAAAGCTCCCTCCACACTGTCCCGTCAAACACTCCCAGGGTCAGGTACAGGGTTAGATACAGAGTAAAGCTCCCTCCACACTGTCCCATCAAACACTCCCAGGGTCAGGTACAGGGTTAGATACAGAGTAAAGCACCCTCTGCACTGTCCCATCAAACACTCCCAGGGCAGGTACAGGGTTAGATACAGAGTAAAGCTCCCTCTACACTGTCCCGTCAATCACTCCCAGGGCAGGTACAGGGTTAGATACAGAGTAAAGCTCCCTCTACACTGTCCCATCAAACACTCCCAGGGCAGGTACAGGGTTAGATACAGAGTAAAGCTCCCTCTACACTGTCCCGTCAAACACTCCCAGGGCAGGTACAGGGTTAGATACAGAGTAAAGCTCCCTCTACACTGTCCCATCAAACACTCCCAGGGCAGGTACAGGGTTAGATACAGAGTAAAGCTCCCTCTACACTGTCCCGTCAAACACTCCCAGGGCAGGTACAGCGCGGGTTAGATACAGAGTAAAGCTCCCTCTACACTGTCCCATCAAACACTCCCAGGGCAGGTACAGGGTTAGATACAGAGTAAAGCTCCCTCTACACTGTCCCATCAAACACTCCCAGGGCAGGTACAGCGCGGGTTAGATACAGAGTAAAGCTCCCTCTACACTGTCCCGTCAAACACTCCCAGGGCAGGTACAGCGCGGGTTAGATACAGAGTAAAGGCTACAGGTTACTCCCTGACTCTCTCTGTTTCACCATGCAGGTAAGATGGGACAGGGGGACAGCAATTCAGAAGTGAACAGGCCCCTTTCCAGACGCATACCCGCTCTCCCTAAACTCTGTTCCCTGAGGTTACTCTGTTGCAACGGTTGTTCCCTGGTAAGTTGCTTGTTTGATTACCTCCTCAACATAAAGGCATCATCCAGAGTAGCTCATTGGGTCAACGCAGTTCCCGGGGCAGACAAACCGAGCAGGAAAGGAGCAGGCTCCATCTCGGGCCTAGTGCTGACTGAGGCTGATCTCACCCCCCCTACCGCCCTCCCCAGTGTTGGACTGAGGCCCTCACACCCAGTGTAGGAAAGGCCCAGGCTCCAAATCCGGCCTGTGCTGCCTCAGTCAAATGAGGTGACTTAAGGCCTAGTGTCAGCTGGAGCCTCCAGGCAGGTGTCCTGAGGTGGACCGGCTACAGGGCCGTGGGACCTGGGCCATTGCCTTCCGGGGCCTGTCCTGCCATCTCAAGGGGTTACAGCATCCAGATCCCTTCCCATTCACCACTCGCCAGCAGGCCTCTGTTGCCAGGCAGTGCCGCTGCCATGACAACCGATCGCCGAGGGCAGCAGACGTATGGCGCCAACAGATGTCCTGGTTCAGGGCTCACTCAATCTGAAACCAAAGACTGTCGGAGGTACAGGAGAGAGATATCGTAGGCTGCCCAGAAGTCCCAGGACCCGATGGCAGCAGTCAGAGGCTGAGCCAGAATATCCCCATCAAACACTCCCAGGGCAGGTTAGATACAGAGTGAAGCTCCCTCTACACTGTCCCATCAAACACTCCCAGGGCAGGTTAGATACAGAGTGAAGCTCCCTCTACACTGTCCCATCAAACACTCCCAGGGCAGGTTAGATACAGAGTGAAGCTCCCTCTACACTGTCCCATCAAACACTCCCAGGGCAGGTACAGGGTTAGATACAGAGTAAAGCTCCCTCTACACTGTCCCATCAAACACTCCCAGGGCAGGTACAGGGTTAGATACAGAGTAAAGCTCCCTCTACACTGTCCCAACAAACACTCCCAGGGCAGGTACAGGGTTAGATACAGAGTAAAGCTCCCTCCACACTGTCCCGTCAAACACTCCCAGGGCAGGTACAGGGTTAGATGCAGAGTAAAGCTCCCTCTACACTGTCCCATCAAACACTCCCAGGGCAGGTACAGGGTTAGATACAGAGTAAAGCTCCCTCTAAACTGTCCCATCAAACACTCCCAGGGCAGGTACAGGGTTAGATACAGAGTAAAGCTCCCTCTACACCGTCCCGTCAAACACTCCCAGGGAAGGTACAGGGTTAGATACAGAGTAAAGCTCCCTCTACACTGTCCCATCAAACACTCCCAGGGCAGGGACAGGGTCAGATACAGAGTAAAGCTCCCTCTACACTGTCCCGTCAAACACTCCCAGGGCCAGGTACAGGGTTCGATACAGAGTAAAGCTCCCTCTACACTGTCCCATCAAACATTCCCAGGGTCGGTACAGGGTTAGATACAGAGTAAAGCTAACTCTACACTGTCCCATCAAACACTCCCAGGGCGGGTACAGGGTTAGATACAGAGTAAAGCTCCCTCTACACTGTCCCATCAAACACTCCCAGGGCGGGTACAGGGTTAGACACACAGTAAAGCTCCCTCTACACTGTCCCGTCAAACACTCCCAGGGCAGGTACAGCACAGGTTAGATACAGAGTAAAGCTCCCTCTACACTGTCCCGTCAAACACTCCCAGGGCAGGTACAGGGTTAGATACAGGGTAAAGCTCCCTTGACACTGTCCCATCAAACACTCCCAGGGCAGGTACAGGGTTAGATACAGAGTAAAGCTCCCTCTACACTGTCCCGTCAAACACTCCCAGGGCAGGTACAGGGTTAGATACAGAGTAAAGCTCCCTCTACACTGTCCCATCAAACACTCCCAGGGCAGGTACAGGGTTAGATACAGAGTAAAGCTCCCTCTACACTGTCCCATCAAACACTCCCAGGGCAGGTACAGGGTTAGATACAGAGTAAAGCTCCCTCTGCACTGTCCCACCAAAATCTCCCAGGGCAGGTACAGGGTTAGATTAAGAGTAAAGCTCCCTCTACACTGTCCCATCAAACACTCCCAGGGCAGGTACAGGGTTAGATACAGAGTAAAGCTCTCTCTACACTGTCCGGTCAAACATTCCCAGGGCAGGTACAGGGTTAGATACAGAGTAAAGCTCCCTCTACACTGTCCCATCAAACACTCCCAGGGCGGGTACAGGGTTAGATACAGAGTAAAGCTCCCTCTACACTGTCCCATCAAACACTCCCAGGGCAGGTACAGGGTTAGATACAGAGTAAAGCTCCCTCTACACTGTCCCATCAAACACTCCCAGGGCAGGTACAGGGTTAGATACAGAGTAAAGCTCCCTCTACACTGTCCCATCAAACACTCCCAGGGCAGGTACAGGGTTAGATACAGAGTAAAGCTCCCTCTACACTGTCCCATCAAACACTCCCAGGGCAGGTACAGGGTTAGATACAGAGTAAAGCTCCCTCTACACTGTCCCACCAAAATCTCCCACAGTGCATCGAGTTACAACCGGTCCACAGCATAGAAACAGGCCATTCGGCCCCACTGGTCTATCCCGGTGTTTATGCTCCACAGGAGCCTCCTCCCTCCCTACTCCATCTCACCCTCTCACCATCTCCTTCCATTCCTCTCTCCCTCATGTGTTTATCCAGCTTCCCCTTAAATCCATCTACACTATTCACCTCAACTACTCCTTGTGGGAGCGAGTTCCACATTCTCACCACTCGCTGGGGAAAGAAGTTTCTCCTGAATTCCCCTATTGGATTTATTAGTGACTATCTTATATTTATGGCCCCGAGTTCTGGTCTCTCCCCCACAAGTGAAAACATCTTCTCGACGTCTACCCTATCGAACCCTTTCATAATCTTAAAGACCTCGATCAGGTCACCCCTCAGTCTTCTCTTTTCCAGAGAAAAGAGCCCCAGCCTGTTCAATCTTTCCTGATAGGTAAAACCTCTCAGTTCTGGTATCATCCCAGTAAATCTTTTTTGCACCTTCTCCAGTGTCTCTATATCCTTTTTATAATATGGAGACCAGAACTGTGCACAGTGCTCCAAGTGTGGTCTAACCAAGTTATATGGAGACCAGAACTGTGCACAGTGCTCCAAGTGTGGTCTAACCAAGTTATATGGAGACCAGAACTGTGCACAGTGCTCCAACTGTGGACTAACCAAGGTATATGGAGACCAGAATTGTGCACAGTGCTCCAAGTGTGGTCTAACCAAGGTATATGGAGACCAGAACTGTGCACAGTGCTCCAAGTGTGGTCTAACCAAGTTATATGGAGACCAGAACTGTGCACAGTGCTCCAACTGTGGACTAACCAAGGTATATGGAGACCAGAATTGTGCACAGTGCTCCAAGTGTGGTCTAACCAAGGTATATGGAGACCAGAACTGTGCACAGTGCTCCAAGTGTGGTCTAACCAAGGTATATGGAGACCAGAACTGTGCACAGTGCTCCAAGTGTGGTCTAACCAAGGTATATGGAGACCAGAACTGTGCACAGTGCTCCAAGTGTGGTCTAACCAAGGTATATGGAGACCAGAACTGTGCACAGTGCTCCAAGTGTGGTCTAACCAAGGTATATGGAGACCAGAACTGTGCACAGTGCTCCCAGTGTGGTCCAACCAAGGTTCTATACAAGTTTAACATAACTTCTCTGTTTTTCAATTCTATCCCTCTAGAAATGAACCCCAGTGTTTGATTTGCCCTTTTTTTATGGCCTTATTAACATGCGTCTCTACTTTTGGTGATTTGTGTATCTGTACCCCCAGATCCCTCTGCTCCTCTCCCCCCATTTAGACTCTTATTATCCAATCAGTGTGTGGCCTCCTTATTCTTCCCACCAAAATGCACCACCTCACACTTATCGACATTGAAATTCATTTCCCAATTTCACGCCCATTCTGTCCGTTTATTAATGTCCTCTTGTATTTTGACCCATTCTTCCTGTGTATTAACGACACCCCCCAATTTGTTATCGTCGGCAAATTGTGAAATTGTACTTCTGATTCCTGAGTCCAAATCGTTGATGTAAATTGTGAACAACAGTGGTCCCAGTACCGATCCCTGTGGAAAACCACTTCCCAACTTTTTCCGGTCTGAGTAACTACCCTTAACCCCGACTCTCTGTTTTCTGTTTTGTAGCCAGCTTGCTCTCCATTCTGCTCCCTGCCCCGACTCCACATGCTCTGACCTTAGTCATGAGTCTACAATGCGGTACCTTATCGAAGGCTTTTTGAAAATCTAAATATATTACATCTACTACGTTACCCTTGTCTACTCTTTCTGTTCCTTCAAAGGATTCAGTAAGTTTGGCCAAGAATGACCTTCCCTTCTGAAATCCCTGCTGACTGTTCTTTATTATAGTTTCAGTTTCTAGATGTTTTTCTACATCTTTGAGTAAAGATTCCATTGTCTTCCCAACCACCGACGTTAAGCGAACTGGTCTGTCGTTCCCTGGACTGGTTCTCTCTCCCTTTTTAAATACAGGAATCACATTAACTGTCCGCCAGTCCTCTGGCACTATTCCCCTTTCGAATGAATTTTTATATCGATGTAATCGTCCCTCTGCTCTCTCCTCCCCAACTTCTTTTAAAATTCCCGGATGCAACCAATCAAACACTCCCAGGGCAGGTACAGGGTTAGAAACAGAGTAAAGCTCCCTCTACACTGTCCCAACAAACACTCCCAGGGCAGGTACAGGGTTAGATACAGAGTAAAGCTCCCTCTACACTGTCCCAACAAACACTCCCAGGGCAGGTACAGGGTTAGAAACAGAGTAAAGCTCCCTCTACACTGTCCCAACAAACACTCCCAGGGCAGGTACAGGGTTAGAAACAGAGTAAAGCTCCCTCTACACTGTCCCAACAAACACTCCCAGGGCAGGTACAGGGTTAGATACAGAGTAAAGCTCCCTCTGCACTGTCCCATCAAACACTCCCAGGGCAGGTACAGGGTTAGATACAGAGTAAAGCTCACTCTACACTGTCCTGTCAAACACTCCCAGGGCAGGTACAGGGTTAGATACAGAGTAAAGCTCCCTCTACACTGTCCTGTCAAACACTCCCAGGGGCAGGTACAGGGTTAGATACAGAGTAAAGCTCCCTCTACACTGTCCCATCAAACACTCCCAGGGCAGGTACAGGGTTAGATGTTAGATACAGAGTAAAGCTCCCTCTACACTGTCCCATCAAACACTCCCAGGGCAGGTACAGGGTTAGATACGGAGTAAAGCTCCCTCTACACTGTCCCGTCAAACACTCCCAGGGCAGGTACTGGGTTAGAAACAGAGTAAAGCTCCCTCCACACTGTCCCGTCAAACACTCCCAGGGCAGGTACAGGGTTAGATACAGAGTAAAGCTCCCTCTACACTGTCCCATCAAACACTCCCAGGGCAGGTACAGGGTTAGATACAGATTAAAGCTCCCTCTACACTGTCCCATCAAACACTCCCAGGGCAGGTACAGGGTGAGATACAGAGTAAAGCTCCCTCTACACTGTCCCATCAAACACTCCCAGGGCAGGTGCAGGGTTAGATACAGAGTAAAGCCCCCTCTACACTGTCCCGTCAAACACTCCCAGGGCAGGTACAGGGTCAGATACAGAGTAAAGCTCCCTCTACACTGTCCCATCAAACACTCTCAGGGCAGGTACAGGGTTAGAAACAGAGTAAAGCTCCCTCCACACTGTCCCGTCAAACACTCCCAGGGCAGGTACAGGGTTAGATACAGAGTAAAGCTCCCTCTACACTGTCCCATCAAACACTCCCAGGGCAGGTACAGGGTTAGATACAGATTAAAGCTCCCTCTACACTGTCCCATCAAACACTCCCAGGGCAGGTACAGGGTGAGATACAGAGTAAAGCTCCCTCTACACTGTCCCATCAAACACTCCCAGGGCAGGTGCAGGGTTAGATACAGAGTAAAGCCCCCTCTACACTGTCCCGTCAAACACTCCCAGGGCAGGTACAGGGTCAGATACAGAGTAAAGCTCCCTCTACACTGTCCCGTCAAACAGTCTCAGGGCAGGTACAGGGTTAGATACAGAGTAAAGCTCCCTCTACACTGTCCCGTCAAACACTCCCAGGGCAGGTACAGGGTTAGATACAGAGTAAAGCTCCCTCTACACTGTCCCATCAAACAGTCTCAGGGCAGGTACAGGGTTAGATACAGAGTAAAGCTCCCTCTACACTGTCCCGTCAAACACTCCCAGGGCAGGTACAGGGTTAGATACAGAGTAAAGCTCCCTCTACACTGTCCCGTCAAACACTCCCAGGGACAGTTCCTGCTTTGATCTGATGGTTGTCTGTGTGAGTTGAGACCTGTTCCTGAGTGACCTCCTTTTTTTTTGCCCCCCCAGGACTCTGACGAGATTACGGACAGCGACGATCACTTCAATCTCGAGATGCCCTTCTCCGAGGAGTGGGCCTATTACGGCTTGCTGGAGTACTACTCTTTAGCCCTTAATGAGCTAAAGACCCCCAGGTCCGTCTCCACTCAACCCATCCCATGCCCCTTCGAGGAGAAGGCCCAAGCTGCCCGCCCGATCTCCGCTGCCTTGGTCTCACCTCCGACACTGACCGCTGGACCCGAGGAGGGAGGCGACTCGGCCCGTACTGAGGGTGAGGGGAAGGGGAGTTGATAATCAAGAAGTTACCCTCCACTGTGTTATGTTAATCTTGCATAGAACCTTGGTTAGACCACACTTGGAGCACTGTGCACAGTTCTGGTCTCCATATACCTTGGTTAGACCACACTTGGAGCACTGTGCACAGTTCTGGTCTCCATATACCTTGGTTAGACCACACTTGGAGCACTGTGCACAGTTCTGGTCCCCATATACCTTTGTTAGACCACACTTGGAGCACTGTGCTCAGTTCTGGTCTCCATATACCTTGGTTAGACCACACTTGGAGCACTGTGCACAGTTCTGATCTCCATATACCTTGGTTAGACCACACTTGGAGCACTGTGCACAGTTCTGGTCTCCATATACCTTGGTTAGACCACACTTGGAGCACTGTGCACAGTTCTGGTCTCCATATACCTTGGTTGGACCACACTTGGAGCACTGTGCACAGTTCTGGTCTCCATATACCTTGGTTAGACCACACTTGGAGCACTGTGCACAGTTCTGGTCTCCATGTACCTTGGTTAGACCACACTTGGAGCACTGTGCACAGTTCTGGTCTCCATATACCTTGGTTAGACCACACTTGGAGCACTGTGCACAGTTCTGGTCTCCATGTACCTTGGTTAGACCACACTTGGAGCACTGTGTACAGTTCTGTTCTCCATGTACCTTGGTTAGACCACACTTGGAGCACTGTGCGCAGTTCTGGTCTCCATATTATAAAAAGGATATAGAGGCACTGGAGAAGGTGCAAAAAAGATTTACAGAAAAGATGATACCAGAACTGAGAGTTTTTACCGATCAGGAAAGATTGAACAGACTGGGGCTCTTTTCTCTGGAAAAGAGAAGACTGAGGGGTGACCTGATCGAGGTCTTTAAGATTATGAAAGGGTTCGATAGGGTAGACGTAGAGAAGATGTTTCCACTTGTGGGGGAGACCAGAACTCGGGGCCATAAATATAAGATAGTCACTGATAAATCCAATCGGGGAATTCAGGAGAAACTTCTTTCCCCAGAGAGTGGTGAGAATGTGGAACTCGCTCCCACAAGGAGTAGTTGAGGTGAATAGTGTAGATGGATTTAAGGGGAAGCTGGATAAACACATGAGGGAGAGAGGAATAGAAGGAGATGGTGAGAGGGTGAGATGGAGTAGGGAGGGAGGAGGCTCGTGTGGAGCATAAACACCGGGATAGACCAGTGGGGCCGAATGGCCTGTTTCTGTGCTGTACATTCTGTGTATGTGTCCCGTACAAAGGCTTCTGTGCATTTTGCCAAGGGTAAGATGGCAGGCAATGCAATACATGGGAACATGATCACAGAAAATAGAGAAAGAAAGATCTCCCATTTCTCCAGCGCCTTTCACTATCTCAGGACGTCCTAAAGCATCTCTTAGCCAATTAAGTACTTCCTTGGAAGTGTGGTCATTGTTGTAATGTGGGAAACGCAGCAGCCAATTTGCGCACAGCAAGATCCCACAAACAGCAATGTGAGAATGACCCAGCTCATCTGTTTTTTTAGTGATGTTGGTTGAGGGATAAATATCGGCCCCAGGACACCGGGGAGAACTCCCCCCTGCTCTTCTTCCAATAGTGGCCGTGGGATTTTACGCCCACCTGAGAGGGGCAGACGGGGCCCTCGGTTTAACGTCTCATCCGAAAGGCGGCACCTCCGACAGTGCGGCGCTCCCTCAGTACTGACCCTCCGACAGTGCGGCGCTCCCTCAGTACTGACCCTCCGACAGTGCGGCGCTCCCTCAGTACTGACCCTCCGACAGTGCGGCGCTCCCTCAGTACTGACCCTCCGACAGTGCGGCACTCCCTCATTACTGACCCTCCGACAGTGCAGCGCTCCCTCAGTACTGACCCTCTGACAGTGCGGCGCTCCCTCAGTACTGACCCTCCGACAGTGCAGCGCTCCCTCAGTACTGACCCTCCGACAGTGCGGCACTCCCTCAGTACTGACCCTCCGACAGTGCTGCGCTCCCTCAGTACTGACCCCCCGACAGTGCGGCACTCCCTCAGTACTGACCCTCCGACAGTGCTGCGCTCCCTCAGTACTGACCCCCCGACAGTGCGGCACTCCCTCAGTATTGACCCTCCGACAGTGCGGCGCTCCCTCAGTACCGACCCTGAGACAGTGCGGCGCTCCCTCAGTACTGACCCTCCGACAGTGCAGCGCTCCCTCAGTACTGACCCTCCGACAGTGCTGCGCTCCCTCAGTACTGACCCCCCGACAGTGCAGCGCTCCCTCAGTACTGACCCTCCGACAGTGCAGCGCTCCCTCAGTACTGACCCTCCGACAGTGCGGCGCTCCCTCAGTACTGACCCTCCGACAGTGCGGCGCTCCCTCAGTACTGACCCTCCGACAGTGCGGCGCTCCCTCAGTGCTGACCCTCCCACAGTGCAGCGCTCCCTCAGTACCGACCCTGAGACAGTGCGGCGCTCCCTCAGTACCGATCCTCCGACAGTGCAGCACTCCCTCAGTACTGACCCTCCGACAGTGCAGCGCTCCCTCAGTACTGACCCTCCGACAGTGCTGCGCTCCCTCAGTACTGACCCTCCCACAGTGCAGCGCTCCCTCAGTACCGACCCTGAGACAGTGCGGCGCTCCCTCAGTACTGACCCTCCCACAGTGCAGCGCTCCCTCATTACTGACCCTGAGACAGTGCGGCGCTCCCTCAGTACTGACCCTCCGACAGTGCAGCGCTCCCTCAGTACTGACCCTCCGACAGTGCGGCGCTCCCTCAGTACTGACCCTCCGACAGTGCGGCGCTCCCTCAGTACTGACCCCCCCGACAGTGCAGCGCTGCCTCAGTATTGACCCTCCGACAGTGCGGCGCTCCCTCAGTACTGACCCTCCGACAGTGCGGCGCTCCCTCAGTACTGACTCTGAGACAGTGCGGCGCTCCCTCAGTACTGACCCTCCGACAGTGCAGCGCTCCCTCAATGCTGGCAACTGGGGGAGTGACGGCCTGGATTATGGGTCTCGAGTATCTGGAGTGGGCCTTTGCTTGCCACTCGTCCTTGTTGTAACATGGGGCACCAATGGAGTCCTTCACGTCCTTTGGAGAATGTACAATTTGAACCTGAACTTTTCGTGCCGACAAACCCTTGAAAACACCGAGGGGCTACAAGGGTTCAGTGAGGAGGAGAGGTCGCACAGACGAGGCTTGTATTCCCTCGAGTTTAGAAGATTAAGCGGGAGGAGGTGGGATCTAATCGAGGGGTTTGGGATGATTGAAGGATTCGATAGGGTCGATAGAGAGAGAAACTATTTCTTCTGGTGGGGGGAGAGTCCAGAACAAGGGGGGCAGAACCTTAAAATTAGAGCCAGGCCGTTCAGGGGTGATGTCAGGAAGCATTTCTTCACACAAAGCGGGAGTGGGAATCTGGAACTCTCTCCACCTCAAGGCCATGGCTCCATTTGGAGCGTTCAAGACTGAGATGGCTCCATTTCTGTTGGGTAAGGGGGTTTTGAGGGTTGTGGAACCAAGGCGGGAAGATGGAGTCAAGATACAGAGCAGTCGCGATCTGATTGAATGGCGGAAGAGGGTGGAGGGGCCGAGTGGCCTCCCCCTGCTCCTGCGTTCCTCCGTTCCTCTGTGCAAGGGCTAAATTATCGTCCTCGGTACCTCAGTGGCATGTTGGAGTGGGTACCGTCTCCGTTACGCAGTCCACGTTTTGAGATCGAATGAACGCAAATTGGGCGGGTCAAGTCCAGGAAGGGCTCACCCATCTGAGCAACGAGGACTGGGGGCAATAGATATCGGCCGAGCCAGCGTCGCCCAGATCCCGAGACTGCATTTTTCCAAAAAAAAACCCCGCTCCGCATGAAAAGCGGCCAGTTGGCGATGTTTAAAATTTACCCCTTGGAAGCAAAAGACAAGGCCGAGAGGGGAAAGGTCGGACAGGGGTGATGTTGGGGCCAAGAATATGAACCATGTCAAGAGGCAACTGGATGGGTTGGTGGAGAGAGAGGAGGGGTTGAGCGATAGGGGGAGAAGGTGGGTAGGTGGGGTTGGGGGATATGGGGAGAAGGTGGGTAGGTGGGATTGGGGGATATGGGGAGAAGGTGGGTAGGTGGGATTGGGGGATATGGGGAGAAGGTGGGTAGGTGGGATTGAGGGATATGGGGAGAAGGTGGGTCGGTGGGATTGGGGGATATGGGGAGAAGGTGGGTAGGTGGGATTGGGGGATATGGGGAGAAGGTGGGTCGGTGGGATTGGGTGATATGGGGAGAAGGTGGGTAGGTGGCATTGGGGGATATGGGGAGAAGGTGGGTAGATGGGATTGAGGGATATCGGGAGAAGGTAGGTAGGTGGGATTGAGGGATATGGGGAGAAGGTGGGTAGGTGGGATTGAGGGATATGGGGAGAAGGTGGGTAGATGGGATTGAGGGATATCGGGAGAAGGTAGGTAGGTGGGATTGGGGGATAGGGGGAGAATGTGGGTAGATGGGATTGAGGGATATGGGGAGAAGGTGGGTAGGTGGGATTGGGGGATATGGGGAGAAGGTAGGTAGGTGGGATTGAGGGATATGGGGAGAAGGTGGGTAGGTGGGATTGGGGGATATGGGGAGAAGGTGGGTAGGTTGGGATTGAGGGATATGGGGAGAAGGTGGGTAG
Source organism: Heptranchias perlo (assembly GCF_035084215.1). Taxonomy (NCBI): domain Eukaryota; kingdom Metazoa; phylum Chordata; class Chondrichthyes; order Hexanchiformes; family Hexanchidae; genus Heptranchias; species Heptranchias perlo. The sequence goes on from NW_027139399.1 coordinate 158,760, forward strand.
GTTGGGGTTGGGGGATAGGGGGAGAAGGTGGGTAGGTTGGGGTTGGGGGATATGGGGAGAAGGTGGGTAGGTGGGATTGAGGGATATGGGGAGAAGGTGGGTGGGTGGGATTGAGGGATAGGGGGAGAAGGTGGGTGGGTGGGATTGAGGGATAGGGGGAGAAGGTGGGTGGGTGGGGTTAAGGTATGTCAGGACCAGATGTTGACGGGGTGGGCGGGTGAGAGGTCAACCTTTCAGGGGGAGTGGCGCGGTGAGTCTTCTGACAGTCCCTGATCCCCCCCCTCTGTTCTTCCTTAGAGCTGGGGCGGAGGCCAATGGACGCCCTCGTTTTGGGACCTGCACCAAAGGAGATGGCAACTCGGAGCCCAGTCCACAAGAGAAGGACACCTGAGCCCCTGTCTGCTCCCAGAGCAGCCCCGACGTCGAAGATTGTCCCGACCGCAGGCCCCATTTGGGGCACCCCCAACCGGAATGGTGTGCCCCTGTGCCCCCCCTTTGCCCCCCCGGTTGGGGGGACCCCGAGACCGCTCTGGAGAGCTCCCTCGGTGAGGACCACCATGGTTGAGATGCAGTCAACCTCCCCAGAGCTGGTCACCTTCCAACTGACTTTGACCACGGTGGGCCAGGAGAACGTCTCGCTGCAGAGAAGCTGCCTCCCCTCGCGGACGGCCAGCTCCAAGCCAACGGGCAGGGTTGTGCCCACCCGGACCAGGTCCCCCCCGGCCCCCGATGCCCTGCCGGAACGGCCCGTGTCCCCGGAGGCCAGAGCCCCTGGGCTTGCTTCGAGGCAGACGCTCCCAGGGACAGCCTCGGAAGAGGAGGTCGCAAAGGATTCTGCTGGAGACCCGCCCGTCTCTGCGGAGACCCCGGTCCCCGCGGGCCTCCCCCCGTCCCCCGGTGCCGTGGCTGAGGCGGAGGAGAGGCCAGGAGGCAGCCGGAGGCCTGCGTCGGCAGGGCAGTTGGACATTGGGATCTCCTCGGAGCTGGCCAAGCCTGGACAGTCCAGCCGCGGAGGGCCGAGCGGCCTGGAGGCTCGGGGGGCGGGCGAGGGAGCGGGCGAGGGAGGGGCCCCGCCCTCCTCCTCCTCCTCCTCCTCCTCCTTCTCTCCCTCCTACCTCTCCTCCTCTCCCCTGGGGACCTCGTCCCTCCCCTCTGACCGAGAGGCCCCCCCTTCCCCGGGAGCTGAACTGGAGACCTCTCCTCCACTGCCGGAGACCTGGATCACAGAGGCCAGGGGGGCCGTGGCCACAGAGACACTGTCCCACAGTTTGTCCAGTTGGCTGGCCGTCCGGAGCAGGCCGCGCTCGCTGGAGAAGTTGTACCTTGAGGCCCCCGTGAGAGCTCCCCGCAAAGCCCCCGTCCAGCGCTGTGCGAGCCCCGTATTGGACGCCAATAGCACAGATCCGGAGCAGAGTTCCTCATTTACTGCCTACTCCGAGCCAGGCGAGGACTCTGACCTGCCCTTGCTCGCCGACAGAGGCTTCCAGCCGTCTGGGAAGGTCACCAGCTCGGGGCAGGAAGAGGAGGGGGAGGAGGAGGAGGAGGAGGCGGGGGGGGGAGACAGCGCAGAGCTGGAGACGGCCACCCTGGATTCAGAGAGCGCCACCTGGGAGCTGAGGCGGGCGGGCTCCGGCCAGGCCGACGACCGGGAGACCTCGTCTCTCGCCTCGGGGCAAGGGCCCCTGGGGGCAGGAGGCTGGTCGCCGGGCAGCGGGTGGGAGGGCGAGCTGGGGGTCTCGGCCGTGGGCTCCAGCGGGCTCGCCTCCCTGGCGGAGGGGGAGTGGGCGATGCGGCCCTGGCCCGGCGAGGGTCCAGGCGGGGAACTTCTGCCCTCGGCCCTCTCCCCCCGTGCCCGCCTGCTCTACCCCGCCAACCCTTCTGCCCTCAGCCGCATCAACACCTCCCTGTGGATCTTCGAGCACTTCCAGCCCCTCTGCCAACCCGCCCTGCTCCTGCATGCGGGCGACGCCGCCAAGGGCCTGCTCCGGGAGGAGGGGGCTCGCCCCCCAACCGGGGGCCTGAAGATCACCAGGATGCCACCGTATTTCGACCTGGAGCCTGAGGACCAGGCGCTGATCGACCTGCTCTCGTCCGCCCCCCGTCTAGCCGTCCCCGACAGCCGTCTGATCTGGGTGCCCGCCAGCGACCAGGAGTACTGGGGCATCTTCTATTTTAGCGGCATTGAAGCCGCTCGCAATTTACTGCGTCGGCGTTGGTGGGAGTGGCAGAGGCGGGCAAAGATTGTCTGAGCCCCTCGGGGAGGGGGTTTGGTGGGGGAGATCCTGGTGGGTGAGGGGGAGGAGGGAGGGAGGAGGAGGAGAGTCGTGGGGGTGGGGGGTGGGGGGTGGGCAGAAGTTTACAAGGCTAATAAGATTAGACAATTAAAAGTCTTTCTTTAAACTTTGACCCTGTCGTCTCTTTGGAACTCGGCGCCCAAAATGCGGGGTGAGGGAGGCGGGGCACAGTCGGGGTGAGGGAGGGGGTACAGTCGGGGTGAGGGAGGGGTACATGGGGTAAGGGAGGGGGTACACGGGGTAAGGGAAGGGGCATAATCAGGCTGAGAGAGGGGGTACATGGGGTGAGGGGGGCACATTCGGGGTGAGGGAGGGGGTACAGTCGGGTGAGGGAGGGGGCACATGGGGTGAGGGTAACTGGCCTGCAAATAAGGCTTCTCCACAAATAAAGCAGAGGGAAATTTGGCTCCCTCCTGTTCAAATCCCTCCACGGCCCCTCTCCCCCCTCTCCCTATCTCTGTAACCTCCTCCAGCCCCCACGACCCTCCGAGATCTCTGCTCTCCTCCAATTCCGGCCTCTTATCCATCTCCCCGATTCCCATCGCTCCTCCATTGGCGGCCGTGCCTTCAGCCGCCCGGGCCCTGAGCTCTGGAATTCCCTCCCTCAACCCTCTCCTCCTCTCTCTCTCCTCCTTCAAGACGCTCCTGAAAACCTCCCTCTTTGACCGGGCTTTTGGTCACCTGTCCGAATATCTCCTCATGTGGCTCGGGTCAAATTTTGTTTGATGATCGCTCCTGGGAAGAGCTTACTTCTGGCTCTCCAACCCAGTCATGGTAGGCAGTGTGCCCCAGTTAATCGTGGGCAATGTTCTCCCAGCTTCTCCCAGCTACCACCCCAGGTCTCAGAACCTTCTCAATCTCTACTGTGGTGGACAACCAATTGTGACATGCTCGGAGGTCCCACACTGGGCAGCCTGGGATGCATCTGTTTTCCCCTTTGCCCTCGGGACACTTGCCCCGGGGGTCAGCGGGAAACCTAGCTCACATACAGGGGTGGTGTGGGGTGGGGGTTTTGGGTGGGGGGGTTGGGAGTTCCTCGTTGTCCTGAGAAGGTGCACCTGGTGGGCCATCGAGGTGAACCGCTGGAGTCCCGCCTGGAGCTGTCCCGGTGACGATGAGGGAACGGCCGATTGTATGTCCAAGTCGTGATGGCGGGGAACACGGACGGTGGCCGAGCTACCAAGTATCTGCTGCCCTGGTCCTTCGAGGTGGCGGAGGTCCCAGGGAGAGGCGTGTGTAATTGGGAAATGAATTTCAATGTAGATAAGTGTGAGGTGGTGCATTTTAGTAGGAAGAATAAGGAGGCCACACACTGATTGGATAATAAGAGTCTAAATGGGGGAGAGGAGCAGAGGGATCTGGGGGTACAGAGACACAAATCACCAAAAGTAGAGACGCAGGTTAATAAGGCCATAAAAAAAGGGCAAATCAAACACTTGGGGTCATTTCTAGAGGGATAGAATTGAAAAGCAGAGAAGTCATGTTGAACTTGTATAGAATCTTGGTTAGACCACACTTGGAGCACTGTGCACAGTTCTGGTCTCCATATACCTTGGTTAGACCACACTTGGAGCACTGTGCACAGTTCTGGTCTCCATATACCTTGGTTAGACCACACTTGGAGTACTGTGCACAGTTCAGGTCTCCATATACCTTGGTCAGACCACACTTGGAGCACTGTGCACAGTTCTGGTCTCCACATACCTTGGTTAGACCACACTTGGAGCACTGTGCACAGTTGTGGTCTCCATATACCTTGGTTAGACCACACTTGGAGTACTGTGCACAGTTCTGGTTTCCATATACCTTGGTTAGACCACACTTGGAGTCTTGTGTACAGTTCTGGTCTCCATATACCATGGTTAGACCACACTTGGAGCACTGTGCACAGTTCTGCTCTCCATATTTTTTTTTATTCGTTCATGGGATGTGGGCTTCGCTGGCGAGGCCGGCATTTATTGCCCATCCCTAATTGCCCCTTGAGAAGGTGGTGGTGAGCCGCCTTCTTGAACCGCTGCAGTCCGTGTGGTGAAGGTTCTCCCACAGTGCTGTTAGGGAGGGAGTTCCAGGATTTGGACCCAGCGCCGATGAAGGAACGGCCGATATATTTCCAAGTCGGGATGGTGTGCGACTCGGAGGGGAACGTGCAGGTGGTGTTGTTCCCATGTGCCTGCTGCTCTTGTCCTTCTAGGTGGTAGAGGTCGTGGGTTTGGGAGGTGCTGTCGAAGAAGCCTTGGCGAGTTGCTGCAGTGCATCCTGTGGATGGTACACACTGCAGCCACGGTGCGCCGGTGGTGAAGGGAGTGAATGTTTAGGGTGGTGGATGGGGTGCCAATCAAGCGGGCTGCTTTGTCCTGGATGGTGTCGAGCTTCTTGAGTGTTGTTGGAGCTGCACTCATCCAGGCAAGTGGAGAGTATTCCATCACAATCCTGACTTGTCCCTTGTAGATGGTGGAAAGGCTTTGGGGAGTCAGGAGGTGAGTCAATCACCGCAGAATACCCAGCCTCTGACCTGCTCTTGTAGCCACAGTATTTATGTGGCTGGTCCAGTTAAGTTTCTGGTCAATGGTGACCCCCAGGATGTTGATGGTGGGGGATTCGGCGATGGTAATGCCATTGAATGTCAAGGGGAGGTGGTTAGACTCTCTCTTGTTGGAGATGGTCATTGCCTGGCACTTATCTGGCGCGAATGTTACTTGCCACTTATCAGCCCAAGCCTGGATGTTGTCCAGGTCTTGCTGCATGTGGGCTCGGACTGCTTCATTATCTGAGGGGTTGCAAATGGAACTGAACACTGTGCAATCATCAGCGAACATCCCCATTTCTGACCTTACGTTGGAGGGAAGGTCATTGATGAAGCAGCTGAAGATGGTTGGGACTAGGACACTGCCCCAAGGAACTCCTGCAGCAATATCCTGGGGCTGAGATGACTGGCCTCCAACAACCACTACCATCTTCCTTTGTGCTCGGTACGACTCCAGCCACTGGAGAGTTTTCCCCCTGATTCCTGTTGACTTCAATTTTACTCGGGCTCCTTGGTGTCACACTCGGTCAAATGCTGCCTTGATGTCAAGGGCAGTCACTCTCACCTCACCTTGGTTAGACCACACTTGGAGCACTGTGCACATTCCTGGTCTCCATATACCTTGGTTAGACCACACTTGGAGCACTGTGCACAGTTCTGGTCTCCATATACCTTGCTCAGACCACACTTGGAGCACTGTGCACAGTCCTGGTCTCCATATACCTTGGTTAGACCACACTTGGAGCACTGTGCACAGTTCTGGTCTCCATATACCTTGCTCAGACCACACTTGGAGAACTGTGCACATTTCTGGTCTCCATATACCTTGGTTAGACCACACTTGGAGCACTGTGCACAGTTCTGGTCTCCATATACCTTGGTTAGACCACACTTGGAGCACTGTGCACAGTTCTGGTCTCCATATACCTTGGTTAGACCTCACTTGGAGCACTGTGCACAGTTCTGGTCTCCATATACCTTGGTTAGACCACACTTGGAGCACTGTGCACAGTTCTGGTCTCCATATACCTTGGTTAGACCACACTTGGAGCACTGTGCACAGTTCTGGTCTCCATATACCTTGGTTAGACCACACTTGGAGCACTGTGCACAGTTCTGGTCTCCATATACCTTGCTCAGACCACACTTGGAGCACTGTGCACAGTTCTGGTCTCCATATACCTTGCTCAGACCACACTTGGAGCACTGTGCACATTTCTGATCTCCATAATATAAAAAAAACGATTTAGAGGCACTGGAAAAGGTGCAAAAAGATTTACTAGGTTGATACCAGAACTGAGAGGTTTTACCTATCAGGAAAGATTGAACAGACTGGGGCTCTTTTCTCTAGAAAAGAGAAGACTGAGGGGTGACCTGAGCGAGGTCTTTAAGATTATGAAAGGGTTCGATGGGGTAGACGTAGAGAAGATGTTTCTACTTGTGGGGGAGACCAGAACCAGGGGGCCATAAATCTAAGATAGTCACTAATAAATCCAATAGGGGAATTCAGGAGAAACTTCTTTCCCCAGAGAGTGGTGAGAATGTGGAACTCGCTCCCACAAGGAGTAGTTGAGGTGAATAGTGTAGATGGATTTAAGGGGAAGCTGGATAAACACATGAGGGAGAGAGGAATAGAAGGAGATGGTGAGAGGGTGAGATGGAGTAGAGAGGGAGGAGGCTCGTGTGGAGCATAAACACCAGGATAGAGCAGTGGGGCCGAATGGTCTGTTTCTGTGCTGTAGACTTGAGGTAATAATGTGTTGAGGAAGATTTGACTCTCAATGTTTCATGAGTTGGGAATGGGGTAGAATTTATTGTGTTCTTTTTGACGCATTACAACAGAAACTTTCGGAGACGACCCAGATGCTGGTGATCCAGGAGTTCCGGGCTCCATGTCTTCAAGCAGAAGGCCGCCGGAGAGCCCCCCTGCCCCCCCCCGCAAACCTCGAAATCCCCTCCTCACTCCTCCGGGACCCTCACTCCTCCCTCGATCAACTTCTTCGCCCCAGCGGGGTCGTCATCAGGCGGCAATCGGGGCTGAGTGTCACGGGAAGCTGGGAAAAGAACAAAGAGAGAGGCACGGGTTAATCATCGGGCCGCACTGGGCAGGAGGAGGCCAATCGGCCCATCGTGCCTGTGCTGGCTCTTTGAGAGAGCTCTCCAATGAGTCCCACTCCAGTCCTGGAAATTCCCCCTTCAAGTATTTCTCCAATTCCCCCTTTTGAAAGTTATTATTGAATCTGCTTCCACAGCCCTTTCAGGCAGTGAATTCCAGATCATCACAGCTCGCTGCGTAAAAAAACATTCTCCTCATCTCCCCCTCTCTGGCTCTTTTCCGTTTAATGTCTCATCTGAAAGACGGCACCTCCGACAGTGCGGCGCTCCCTCAGTACCGACCCTCCGACAGTGCGGCGCTCCCTCAGTACTGACCCTCCAACAGTGCGGCGCTCCCTCAGTACTGACCCTCCGACTGTCCAGCGCTCCCTCAGTACTGACCCTCCGACAGTGCGGCGCTCCCTCAGTACTGACCCTCCGACTGTCCAGCGCTCCCTCAGTACTGACCCTCCGACAGTGCGGCGCTCCCTCAGTACTGACCCTCCGACAGTGCGGCGCTCCCTCAATACCGACCCTCCGACAGTGCGGCGCTCCCTCAGTACCGACCCTCCGACAGTGCGGCGCTCCCTCAGTACTGACCCTCCGACAGTGCGGCGCTCCCTCAGTACTGACCCTCCGACAGTGCAGCGCTCCCTCAGTACCGACCCTCCGACAGTGCGGCGCTCCCTCAGTACCGACCCTCCGACAGTGCTGCGCTCCCTCAGTACTGACCCTGCGACTGTCCAGCGCTCCCTCAGTACTGACCCTCCGACAGTGCGGCGCTCCCTCAGCACTGGCGACCGGGGAATGTCCGCCTGGATTATGGGGCTCGAGAGGGTCGCGAAAGGGAACTCGCCAGATATCAAATAGCAAAGCACACATGGCGGCAATGCGCCCCTGTAACAATCAGGTCTTGTGGGACGGCGCCGAGCAGACACCTGAAGCTGGGCGAGACCACCAGCCTCTGGGAACGTGGAGAATACTCAATGTTGAGACCACAAGGTCAGACACAGAATCTCCGAGGGTCTATGGTAACGTACCCCGATAACCAGTGTTGAGGAATCCTCCCATCTGGTACTGACTGCGTTCGGGATCTGCGAAGAGACATCAAGATTTGAAGCCAAGTCCAAATTACGAGGTGTTTGCCATACAGAGGATGGAGGAGGCCATTGCTCGAGGCCCCATCCATTATCGAGTAAGAGAGCTTCAGAGAAGTGTCATTCAACCCAGGGACATCTCAACATCTGGACAAGCAAGGTCACAGTAGGATGGACACTGGCCACATCTCCTCCCACAGTCCATCTACACTCCCCCCTATCATGGACTCTCCCCACCCATTTAATCTCCTCCCACAGCCCATCGACACTCTCCCCTATCATGGACTCCCCCCACCCATTTAATCTCCTCCCACAGCCCATGTAAACACTCCCCTATCATGGACTCTCCCCACCCATTTAATCTCCTCCCACAGCCCATGTACACTCTCCCCTATCATGGACTCTCCCCACCCATTTAATCTCCTCCCACAGCCCATGTACACTCTCCCCTATCATGGACTCTCCCCACCCATTTAATCTCCCCCCACAGCCCATGTACACTCTCCCCTATCATGGACTCTCCCCACCCATTTAATCTCCTCCCACAGCCCATGTACACTCTCCCCTATCATGGACTCTCCCCACCCATTTAATCTCCTCCCACAGCCCATGGACACTCTCCCCTATCATGGACTCTCCCCACCCATTTAATCTCCTCCCACAGCCCATGGACACTCTCCCCTATCATGGACTCTCCCCACCCATTTAATCTCCTCCCACAGCCCATCTACACTCTCCCCTATCATGGACTCTCCCCACCCATTTAATCTCCTCCCACAGCCCATGGACACTCTCCCCTATCATGGACTCTCCCCACCCATTTAATCTCCTCCCACAGCCCATCTACACTCTCCCCTATCATGGACTCCCCCCACCCATTTAATCTCCTCCCACAGCCCATCGACACTCTCCCCTATCATGGACTCTCCCCACCCATTTAATCTCCTCCCACAACCCATGTACACTCTCCCCTATCATGGACTCCCCCCACCCATTTAATCTCCTCCCACAGCCCATGGACACTCTCCCCTATCATGGACTCTCCCCACCCATTTAATCTCCTCCCACAGCCCATCTACACTCTCCCCTATCATGGACTCTCCCCACCCATTTAATCTCCCCCCACAGCCCATCTACACTCTCCCCTATCATGGACTCTCCCCACCCATTTAATCTCCTCCCACAGCCCATCTACACTCTCCCCTATCATGGACTCTCCCCACCCATTTAATCTCCCCCCACAGCCCATCTACACTCTCCCCTATCATGGACTCTCCCCACCCATTTAATCTCCTCCCACAGCCCATGGACACTCTCCCCTATCATGGACTCTCCCCACCCATTTAATCTCCTCCCACAGCCCATGTACACTCTCCCCTATCATGGACTCTCCCCACCCATTTAATCTCCTCCCACAGCCCATGGACACTCTCCCCTATCATGGACTCTCCCCACCCATTTAATCTCCTCCCACAGCCCATGTACACTCTCCCCTATCATGGACTCTCCCCACCCATTTAATCTCCTCCCACAGCCCATGGACACTCTCCCCTTTCATGGACTCTCCCCACCCATTTAATCTCCTCTTCCTGACACTGAAGGAAGTTATGCTAAACCCTTTATAAAACACTGGTTAGGCCTCAGCTGGAGAATTGTGTCCAATTATGGGGCACCGCACTTTAGGAAGGATGTCCAGGCCCTTGGAGAGGGTGCGGAGGAGATTTACCAGAATGGTTCCAGGGATGAGGGACCTCGGTTTATGTGGAGAGACTGGAGAAGCTGGGATTGTTCTCCTCAGAGCAGAGAAGGTTAAGGGGAGATTTAATCGAGGCGTTCAAAATCATGAGGGGTTTTGATCGAGTAAATAAGGAGAAACTGTTTCCAGTGGCAGGAGGGTCGGGAACCAGAGGACGCAGATTGAAGATAATCGGGGAAAGAAACAGAGGGGGAGATGAGGAGACATTTTTTTACGCAGCGAGCTGTGATGATCTGGAATTCATTGCCTGAAAGGGCGGTGGAAGCAGATTCAATAATAACTTTCAAAAGGGGGAATTGGAGAAATACTTGAAGGGAAAAAATTTCCAGGGCGACAGGGAAAGAGCAGAGGGAGAGTGGGACTAATTGGAGAGTTCTTTCAAAGAGCCAGCACAGGCACGATGGGAGGATTGGCCTCGTTCTGCCTTGCAGGATTCTATGTTATATCTTCGCCGGGGCGTGTCTGACTGTCTGAACACGCACAGGCCTGAATCGAGCTGTAAATATCGAGAGAGAGAGACACACACTTACCAGAATGAGTCTCAGAAAAGACTTACCTGAAAATCCCAGAGCTGGGAGCAAGCCCATCTGATCATAGCTGCCTGAAAAAACCAACAAGATTTCACGTAGATTAGGACCGGAATTGTCGCTCCTGGAGAATCCCGTTCACTGCTTTAAAAAAAATATATAGTTTGGGGTTCACCCGGGTGTGGGGACTTAGCCCCACGCGCAGAGCAGGAAAGGCCCAGGCTCCATCTCGGGCCTACGGGAGCTATTGACGTTGGAAACAGCCCTCGTGTCTGGGCCCACAGACGAAGGACAGACACAGGGGTGACGAGCCAGTGTGCACTTGTTCATGCTGGTCCGATCCCCTGAAATAGATGAGCCTCCTCGATCTCCTCTGGCATTGGGCCTTGGGGTGAAGTGGGGTTCGAGGGTCTAAGGAGGGAATTCGACCAGGGCATAATTCAGTCCCTATTTTGAGGTCATACATAGGCCATTTAGCCCCTCGAGCCTGTTCCGCCATTCAATGAGATCACCTCCCCTTGACATTTAACGGCATTACCATCGCCGAATCCCCCACCATCAACATCCTGGGGGGTCACCGTTGACCAGAAACTTATCTGGACCAGCCACATAAATACCGTGGCTACAAGAGCAGGTCAGAGGCTGGGTATTCTGCGGCGAGTGACTCACCTCCTGACTCCCCAAAGCCTTTCCACCATCTACAAGGCACAAGTCAGGAGTGTGATGGAATACTCTCCACTTGCCTGGATGAGTGCAGCTCCAACAACACTCAAGAAGCTCGACACCATCCAGGACAGAGCAGCCCGCTTGATTGGCACCCCATCCACCACCCTAAACATTCACTCCCTTCACCACCGGCGCACCGTGGCTGCAGTGTGGACCATCCACAGGATGCACTGCAGCAACTCGCCAAGGCTTCTTCGACAGCACCTCCCAAACCCGCGACCTCTACCACCTAGAAGGACAAGGGCAGCAGGCACATGGGAACACCACCACCTGCACGTTCCCCTCCGAGTCACACACCATCCCGACTTGGAAATATATCGGCCGTTCCTTCATCGTCGCTGGGTCCAAATCCTGGAACTCCCTTCCTAACAGCACTGTGGGAGAACCGTCACCACACGGACTGCAGCGGTTCAAGAAGGCGGCTCACCACCACCTTCTCAAGGGGCGATCAGGGATGGGCAATAAATGCCGGCCTCGCCAGAGACGCCCACATCCCATGAACGAATAAAAAAAAAGTTGGAATCTCCGGCTTTTTGCGGGAGAGAGCCTCACACTTCCCCCACCCTTTGTGTTTCCGAACGTCTCTCCCGAATGGCCCGGCTCTGATTTTAAGGAGATGTCCCCCTGTCCTGGACTCCACCCACCAGTGGAGAAGGTTCCTCTCCATCGACCCTATCAATCCCTTCCAAAATCCTGAAAGCCTCAATGAAATCACCCCCCCGTAACCTTCTGTATTCCAGGGAATACCGGCCTTGTTTATGTAATCCTCATAATTTAACCCTTGGAGGCCTGGGAACACTCTGGTGAACCTTGATTGAGTATTTCTGTTATAAATTCGCACGTGTCCATTTCGACTGGGATTTGCCCATGTAAACCTGTCACGTTTCAACTCCTCCTTCCTGCCCCATAGCACGGCCACTGGCGGAACGGTGTAATTACAGCGTTACGCGTTTACATAGGCGTTTTCCATTGTAAATCTGGCCACGTGATGGTAAAAGTGGGGCGTGGGAGTTTGTCGGGATGTTTATCCACACGGATTGACTCTCCGTCCTACCCAGTGGAATTTCATGCGGGACTGCGGGGTCCAGGAAGCCGATTGCAGTATCCAAGGATTCTGGAGGGAAAAAATGAAAGTCTCAGAGAGAGTCAAACAACCGAGCAGAGAAATAGTGAGGGGGTTTGTAATAGACCAGTAATCCAGAGGGGTACAGTAGTGCAGTGATTCTATTACTGAACTAGTAATCCAGAGGGGTACAGTAGTGTAGTGGTTCTGTTACTGGACTAGTAATCCAGAGGGGTACAGTAGTGTAGTGATTCTATTACTGAACTAGTAATCCAGAGGGGTACAGTAGTGCAGTGGTTCTATTACTGGACTAGTAATCCAGAGGGGTACAGTAGTGTAGTGGTTCTGTTACTGGACTAGTAATCCAGAGGGGTACAGTAGTGTAGTGATTCTATTACTGGACTAGTAATCCAGAGGGGTACAGTAGTGTAGTGGGTCTGTTACTGGACTAGTAATCCAGAGGGGTACAGTAGTGTAGTGGTTCTATTACTGGACTAGTAATCCAGAGGGGTACAGTAGTGTAGTGATTCTATTACTGAACTAGTAATCCAGAGGGGTACAGTAGTGCAGTGGTTCTATTACTGGACTAGTAATCCAGAGGGGTACAGTAGTGTAGTGATTCTGTTACTGGACTAGTAATCCAGAGGGGTACAGTAGTGTAGTGATTCTGTCACTGGACTAGTAATCCAGAGGGGTACAGTAGTGTAGTGGTTCTATTACTGGACTAGTAATCCAGAGGGGTACAGTAGTGTAGTAGGTCTGTTACTGGACGAGTAATCCAGAGGGGTACAGTAGTGTAGTAGGTCTGTTACTGGACTAGTAATCCAGAGGGGTACAGTAGTGTAGTGGGTCTGTTACTGGACTAGTAATCCAGAGGGGTACAGTAGTGTAGTGATTCTGTTACTGGACTAGTAATCCAGATGGGCACAGTAGTGTAGTGATTCTGTTACTGGACTAATAATCCAGAGGGGTACAGTAGTGAAGTGATTCTGTTACTGGACTAGTAATCCAGAGGGGTACAGTAGTGTAGTGGTTCTGTTACTGGACTAGTAATCCAGAGGGGTACAGTAGTGCAGTGGTTCAGTTACTGGACTAGTAATCCAGAGGGGTACAGTAGTGCAGTGGGTCTGTTACTGGACTAGTAATCCAGAGGGGTACAGTAGTGTAGTGATTCTGTTACTGGACTAGTAATCCAGAGGGGTACAGTAGTGTAGTGATTCTGTTACTGGACTAGTAATCCAGAGGGGTACAGTAGTGTAGTGATTCTGTTACTGGACTAGTAATCCAGAGGGCTACAGTAGTGCAGTGGTTCAGTTACTGGACTAGTAATCCAGAGGGGTACAGTAGTGTAGTGGGTCTGTTACTGGACTAGTAATCCAGAGGGGTACAGTAGTGCAGTGGGTCTGTTACTGGACTAGTAATCCAGAGGGGTACAGTAGTGCAGTGGGTCTGTTACTGGACTAGTAATCCAGAGGGGTACAGTAGTGTAGTGATTCTGTTACTGGACTAGTAATCCAGAGGGGTACAGTAGTGTAGTGGGTCTGTTACTGGACTAGTAATCCAGAGGGGTACAGTAGTGTAGTGATTCTGTTACTGGACTAGTAATCCAGAGGGGTACAGTAGTGCAGTGGTTCTGTTACTGGACTAGTAATCCAGAGGGGTACAGTAGTGTAGTGGGTCTGTTACTGGACCAGTAATCCAGAGGGGTACAGTAGTGTAGTGATTCTGTTACTGGACTAGTAATCCAGAGGGGTACAGTAGTGTAGTGGGTCTGTTACTGGACTAGTAATCCAGAGGGGTACAGTAGTGTAGTAGGTCTGTTACTGGACTAGTAATCCAGAGGGGCACAGTAGTGTAGTGATTCTGTTACTGGACTAGTAATCCAGAGGGGTACAGTAGTGTAGTAGGTCTGTTACTGGACTAGTAATCCAGAGGGGTACAGTAGTGTAGTAGGTCTGTTACTGGACTAGTAATCCAGAGGGGTACAGTAGTGCAGTGATTCTGTTACTGGACTAGTAATCCAGAGGGGTACAGTAGTGTAGTGGTTCTGTTACTGGACTAGTAATCCAGAGGGGTACAGTAGTGTAGTGGTTCTGTTACTGGACTAGTAATCCAGAGGGGTACAGTAGTGTAGTGATTCTGTTACTGGACTAGTAATCCAGAGGGGTACAGTAGTGCAGTGATTCTGTTACTGGACTAGTAATCCAGAGGGGTACAGTAGTGTAGTGGTTCTGTTACTGGACTAGTAATCCAGAGGGGTACAGTAGTGTAGTGGTTCTGTTACTGGACTATTAATCCAGAGGGGTACAGTAGTGTAGTGGTTCTGTTACTGGACTAGTAATCCAGAGGGGTACAGTAGTGTAGTGGTTCTGTTACTGGACTAGTAATCCAGAGGGGTACAGTAGTGCAGTGGGTCTGTTACTGGACTAGTAATCCAGAGGGGTACAGTAGTGCAGTGGTTATGTTACTGGACTAGTAATCCAGAGGGGTACAGTAGTGCAGTGATTCTGTTACTGGACTAGTAATCCAGAGGGGTACAGTAGTGTAGTGGGTCTGTTACTGGACTAGTAATCCAGAGGGGTACAGTGGTGCAGTGGGTCTGTTACTGGACTAGAAATCCAGAGGGGTACAGTAGTGCAGTGGTTCTATTACTGGACTAGTAATCCAGAGGGGTACAGTAGTGTAGTGATTCTGTTACTGGACTAGTAATCCAGAGGGGTACAGTAGTGTAGTGATTCTGTTACTGGACTAGTAATCCAGAGGGGTACAGTAGTGTTGTGGGTCTGTTACTGGACTAGTAATCCAGAGGGGTACAGTAGTGTAGTGTGTCCGTTACTGGACTAGTAATCCAGAGGGGTACAGTAGTGCAGTGGGTCTGTTACTGGACTAGTAATCCAGAGGGGTACAGTAGTGTTGTGGGTCTGTTACTGGACTAGTAATCCAGAGGGGTACAGTAGTGCAGTGGGTCTGTTACTGGACTAGTAACCAAGAGGGGTACAGTGGTGTAGTGGTTCAGTTACTGGACTAGTAATCCAGAGGGGTACAGTAGTGTAGTGGTTCTATTACTGGACTAGTAATCCAGAGGGGTACAGTAGTGTAGTGGTTCTGTTACTGGACTAGTAATCCAGAGGGGTACAGTAGTGTAGTGATTCTGTTACTGGACTAGTAATCCAGAGGGGTACAGTAGTGTAGTGTGTCTATTACTGGACTAGTAATCCAGAGGGGTACAGTAGTGTAGTGGTTCTATTACTGGACTAGTAATCCAGAGGGGTACAGTAGTGTAGTGGTTCTATTACTGGACTAGTAATCCAGAGGGGTACAGTGGTGTAGTGGTTCTATTACTGGACTAGTAATCCAGAGGGGAGTCAGTGACGCCCGGGAGAGGGTGACGGGGAGGTGGGGAGCGGGAACGCCATTGGAGGGCGCGGGCCGTCTCTCGTGGCGACCGTCCCCATCTCCCGCCCGTGTCTGCCGCCAAGTGACGCTGAGGTCACCTGACCCCAGCGTTGCAGAAACCGGCTCGGACGTTGGTCAGACAACGAAACCGCAAGGCAGGCAGACTGACCTTCAGACTTGAGTCCTGTCAGCAAGGTGTAGGGAGCGTATTCTGCAGTCCCTGAAACAGAGAGAAGTCCATGTTAGGACACAGATGCAGTGCAGTATCCCCGAAAAAATAGGCACACAGACCGCGGGCGTGCTGCTCTGGATTATTCGAAACATGCGTGTTTATCCCTCGTAACTCATGTTTCATTCTGTGTGTGCCCCTCTCTGAGTGTGTGCGTCCCTGAGTGTGTCTGTATGTGTGTCCAAATTGGTGCCTGTATATTAACCCTGTACCTGCCCTGGGAGTGTTTGATGGGACAGTGTAGAGGGAGCTTTACTCTGTATCTAACCCTGTACCTGCCCTGGGAGTGTTTGATGGGACAGTGTAGAGGGAGCTTTACTCTGTATCTAACCCTGTACCTGTCCCTGGGAGTGTTTGATGGGACAGTGTAGAGGGAGCTTTACTCTGTATCTAACCCTGTACCTGCCCCTGGGAGTGTTTGATGGGACAGTGTAGAGGGAGCTTTACTCTGTATCTAACCCTGTACCTGCCCTGGGAGTGTTTGATGGGACAGTGCAGAGGGAGCTTTACTCTGTATCTAACCCTGTACCTGTCCCTGGGAGTGTTTGATGGGACAGTGTAGAGGGAGCTTTACTCTGTATCTAACCCTGTACCTGCCCTGGGAGTGTTTGATGGGACAGTGTAGAGGGAGCTTTACTCTGTATCTAACCCTGTACCTGCCCTGGGAGTGTTTGACGGGACAGTGTGGAGGGAGCTTTACTCTGCATCTAACCCTGTACCTGCCCTGGGAGTGTTTGATGGGACAGTGTGGAGGGAGCTTTACTCTGTATCTAAACCTGTACCTGCCCTGGGAGTGTTTGATGGGACAGTGTAGAGGGAGCTTTACTCTGTATCTAACCCTGTACCTGCCATGGGAGTGATTGATGGGACAGTGTAGAGGGAGCTTTACTCTGTATCTAACCCTGTACCTGCCATGGGAGTGATTGATGGGACAGAGTAGAGGGAGCTTTACTCTGTATCTAACCCTGTACCTGACCCTGGGAGTGTTTGATGGCACAGTGTAGAGGGAGCTTTACTCTGTATCTAACCCTGTACCTGCCCTGGGAGTGTTTGACGGGACAGTGCAGAGGGAGCTTTACTCTGTATCTAACCCTGTACCTGCCCTGGGAGTGTTTGATGGGACAGTGTAGAGGGAGCTTTACTCTGTATCTAACCCTGTACCTGCCCTGGGAGTGTTTGACGGGACAGTGTAGAGGGAGCTTTACTCTGTATCTAACCCTGTACCTGCCCTGGGAGTGTTTGATGGGACAGTGTCGAGGGAGCTTTGCTCTGTATCTAACCCTGTACCTGTCCCTGGGAGTGTTTGATGGGACAGTGTAGAGGGAGCTTTACTCTGTATCTAACCCTGTACCTGCCCTGGGAGTGTTTGACGGGACAGTGTAGAGGGAGCTTTACTCTGTATCTAACCCTGTACCTGCCCTGGGACTGTTTGATGGGACAGTGCAGAGGGAGCTTTACTCTGTATCTAACCCTGTACCTGCCCTGGGAGTGTTTGACGGGACAGTGTAGAGGGAGCTTTACTCTGTATCTAACCCTGTACCTGCCCTGGGAATGTTTGATGGGACAGTGTAGAGGGAGCTTTACTCTGTATCTAACCCTGTACCTGCCCTGGGAGTGTTTGATGGGAGAGTGTAGAGGGAGCTTTACTCTGTATCTAACACTGTACCTGACCTGGGAGTGTTTGATGGGACAGTGCAGAGGGAGCTTTACTCTGTATCTAACCCTGTACCTGCCCTGGGAGTGGTTTTATATTTGCTCCTCGAGTGTCCGCAACACCCTCGATTAAATAATTTAGTGTCTCTGTCTCCGAAAGGCAGTCCATTAATCGCAGAAACGTAGCCTTACCAAATTCTCCGAGCCTCCCATCGAGGTCAAAACGACCGTGAGGAGTGAATGGGATTCGACCAATACCTGTTGTGCAGAAATGAGAACCCAATGAGAGGAGCCAAACTCCGCGTCTGTCTTCATCTGGGGTCCAGCTGGGTGGGCCGGGACTGGAGGGAGGGGAGGAGACCCCCCGAGACTGGGGACTGGACGATCGCAGGGGAACGGGGCAGAGTGCGGTCATGACAGTATATCACCGTTCAATCTTGGATTGATAAAGAAAGTTCTCCAGACATTGCGAGGATGACAATAACTCCACAGACTGATCTCGACACTGTATCCTACCTCGTTGACCAAATTTCCCATTGAGTGAATCACTGAAGTCCAAGGTGTAGTCCTGGAAATGGTCCAGGGAGAGAGTCAAACCATCTGTAGAAAGAATAGGGCAGGTACAGGGTTAGATACAGAGTAAAGCTCCCTCTACACTGTCCCATCAAACACTCCCAGGGCAGGTACAGGGTTAGATACAGAGTAAAGCTCCCTCTACACTGTCCCGTCAAACACTCCCAGGGCAGGTACAGGGTCAGATACAGAGTAAAGCTCCCTCTACACTGTCCCATCAAACACTCCCAGGGCAGGTACAGGGTTAGATACAGAGTAAAGCTCCCTCCACACTGTCCCATCAAACACTCCCAGGGCAGGTACAGGGTTAGATACAGAGTAAAGCTCCCTCTACACTGTCCCGTCAAACACTCCCAGGGCAGGTACAGGGTTAGATACAGAGTAAAGCTCCCTCTACACTTTCCCATCAAACACTCCCAGGGCAGGTACAGGGTTAGATACAGAGTAAAGCTCCCTCCACACTGTCCCATCAAACACTCCCAGGGCAGGTACAGGGTTAGATACAGAGGAAAGCTCCCTCGACACTGTCCCATCAAACACTCCCAGGGCAGGTACAGGGTTAGATACAGAGTAAAGCTCCCTCGACACTGTCCCATCAAACACTCCCAGGGCAGGTACAGGGTTAGATACAGAGTAAAGCTCCCTCTACACTGTCCCATCAAACACTCCCAGGGCAGGTACAGGGTTAGATACAGAGTAAAGCTCCCTCTACACTGTCCCGTCAAACACTCCCAGGGCAGGTACAGGGTTCGATGCAGAGTAAAGCTCCCTCCACACTGTCCCATCAAACACTCCCAGGGCAGGTACAGGGTTAGATACAGAGTAAAGCTCCCTCTACACTGTCCCATCAAACATTCCCAGGGCAGGTACAGGGTTAGATACAGAGTAAAGCTCCCTCTACACTGTCCCATCAAACACTCCCAGGGCAGGTACAGGGTTAGATACAGAGTAAAGCTCCCTCCACACTGTCCCATCAAACACTCCCAGGGCAGGTACAGGGTTAG
Organism: Heptranchias perlo; assembly: GCF_035084215.1. Classification (NCBI taxonomy): domain Eukaryota; kingdom Metazoa; phylum Chordata; class Chondrichthyes; order Hexanchiformes; family Hexanchidae; genus Heptranchias; species Heptranchias perlo. Next base: position 177,696 of record NW_027139399.1, read on the forward strand.
ATACAGAGTAAAGCTCCCTCTGCACTGTCCCGTCAAACACTCCCAGGGCAGGTATAGGGTTAGATACAGAGTAAAGCTCCCTCTACACTGTCCCATCAAACACTCCCAGGGCAGATACAGGGTTAGATACAGAGTAAAGCTCCCTCTACACTGTCCCATCAAACACTCCCAGGGCAGGTACAGGGTTAGATACAGAGTAAAGCTCCCTCTACACTGTCCCGTCAAACACTCCCAGGGCAGGTACAGGGTTAGATACAGAGTAAAGCTCCCTCCACACTGTCCCATCAAACACTCCCAGGGCAGGTACAGGGTTAGATACAGAGTAAAGCTCCCTCTACACTGTCCCATCAAACACTCCCAGGGCAGGTACAGGGTTAGATACAGAGTAAAGCTCCCTCTACACTGTCCCATCAAACATTCCCAGGGCAGGTACAGGGTTAGATACAGAGTAAAGCTCCCTCGACACCGTCCCATCAAACACTCCCAGGGCAGGTACAGGGTTAGATACAGAGTAAAGCTCCCTCTACACTGTCCCGTCAAACACTCCCAGGGCAGGTATAGGGTTAGATACAGAGTAAAGCTCCCTCTACACTGTCCCATCAAACACTCCCAGGGCAGATACAGGGTTAGATACAGAGTAAAGCTCCCTCTACACTGTCCCATCAAACACTCCCAGGGCAGGTACAGGGTTAGATACAGAGTAAAGCTCCCTCTACACTGTCCCGTCAAACACTCCCAGGGCAGGTACAGGGTTAGATACAGAGTAAAGCTCCCTCCACACTGTCCCATCAAACACTCCCAGGGCAGGTACAGGGTTAGATACAGAGTAAAGCTCCCTCTACACTGTCCCATCAAACACTCCCAGGGCAGGTACAGGGTTAGATACAGAGTAAAGCTCCCTCTACACTGTCCCATCAAACATTCCCAGGGCAGGTACAGGGTTAGATACAGAGTAAAGCTCCCTCTACACTGTCCCGTCAAACACTCCCAGGGCAGGTACAGGGTTAGATACAGAGTAAAGCTCCCTCGACACCGTCCCATCAAACACTCCCAGGGCAGGTACAGGGTTAGATACAGAGTAAAGCTCCCTCCACACTGTCCCGTCAAACACTCCCAGGGCAGGTACAGGGTTAGATACAGAGTAAAGCTCCCTCGACACCGTCCCATCAATCAATGCTATCTCCGACCTCCAGCCCGGATGTGATCCTGCCTCACTCACCGGGAATCTCTGCTGCGATTTCAGCCTGTTGGAATGCCGGGATGTTCTTCGTTCCCCTTCGATGGATCTTGCCAGCTCCTGTGTTGAGGGAGAGTTTTTAACTCCGTGTTGGAAGCTCCTTTAATTGCTGACCGCGGCCATACTGTCCTTTCCCTCCCTCCTTCTCTCTGGTTGAACATCTCTCCCTCCACCTCGAGGTTATCGACCCCCAATTTACTCAACTCTTCCCTCTTGCCCCGTCTCTGCTCCATATCTTCCTCCGTCCTCCAAAGCTCTCCCTCCATCCTAACCCGTTCCACCCTCTCCATCCCCTGGAACCAGGGAGGGGAGGAGACCCAGAGACTGAGGGAGAGGAGGAGACCCCCCAGAGACTGAGGGAGGGGAGGAGACCCCCCAGAGACTGAGGGAGGGGAGGAGACCCCCCAGAGACTGAGGGAGGGGAGGAGATCCCCCAGAGACTGAGGGAGGGGAGGAGACCCAGAGACTGAGGGAGGGGAGGAGACCTAGAGACTGAGGGAGGGGAGGAGACCCCCCAGAGACTGAGGGAGGGGAGGAGTCCCCCAAGACTGAGTGAGGGGGACTCCTCCCCTCCCTCAGTCTCTGGGGGGTCTCCTCCCCTCCCTCAGTCTCTGGGTCTCCTCCCCTCCCTCAATCTCTGGGGGTCTCCTCCCCTCCCTCAGTCTCTGGGGGGTCTCCTCCCCTCCCTCAGTCTCTGGGGGGTCTCCTCCCCTCCCTCAGTCTCTGGAGGACTCCTCCCCTCCCTCAGTCTGGGAGTCTCCTCCCCTCCCTTAGTCTGGAAGACTCCTCCCCTCCCTCAGTCTGGGGGGACTCCTCCCCTCACTTAGTCTGGGGGCTCTCCTCCTCTCCCTCAGTCTGGAGGACTCCTCCCCTCCCTCAGTCTAGGGGACTCCTCCCCTTCCTCAGTCTGGGGGTCTCCTCCCCTCCCTCAGTCTGGGGGTCTCCTCCCCTCCATCAGTCTTGGGGGTCTCCACCCCTTCCTCAGTCTGGGGGACTCCTCCCCTCACTCAGTCTTGGGGGTCTCCACCCCTTCCTCAGTCTGGGGGACTCCTCCCCTCACTCAGTCTTGGGGGACTCCTCCCCTTCCTCAGTCTGGGGGACTCCTCCCCTCCATCAGTCTTGGGGGTCTCCACCCCTTCCTCAGTCTGGGGGACTCCTCCCCTCACTTAGTCTGGGGGACTCCTCCCCTCCCTCAGTCTGGGGGGACTCCTCCCCTTCCTCAGTCTGTTGGACTCCTTCCCTCCCTCAGTCAGTGGGTCTCCTCCCCTCCCTCAGTCTGGGGGACTCCTCCCCTCCCTCAGTCTGGGGGACATCTCCCCTTCCTCAGTCAGTGGGTCTCCTCCCTCCCTCAGTCTGGAGGACTCCTCCCCTTCCTCAGTCTGGGGTGACTCCTCTCCTCCCTCTGTCTGGGGGGACTCCTCCCCTCCCTCAGTCTGGAGGACTCCTCTCCTCCCTCTGTCTGGGGGTCTCCTCCCCTCCCTCAGTATTCGGGGTCTCCTCCCCTCCCTCAGTCTGGGGTTCTCCTCCTCTTCCTCAGTCTGGGGGGTCTCCTCCCCTCCCTCAGTCTGGGGGACATCTCCCCTCCCTCAGTCTAGGGGACGCCACCCCTCCCTCAGTCTGGGGGGACTCCTCTCCTCCCTCAGTCTGGGGGACATCTCCCCTCCCTCAGTATTGGGGGTCTCCTCCCCTCCCTCAGTATTGGGGGTCTCCTCCCCTCCCTCAGTCTGGGGTTCTCCTCCTCTTCCTCAGTCTGGGGGGACTCCTCCACTCCCTCAGTCTAGGGGACTCCACCCCTCCCTCAGTCTGGGGGGTCTCCTCCCCTCCCTCAGTCTGGGGGGTCTCCTCCCCTTCCTCAGTCTGGGGGGACTCCTCTCCTCCCTCAGTCAGTGGGTCTCCTCCCCTCCCTCAGTCTGGGGGGTCTCCTCCCCTCCCTCAGTCAGGGGGACATCTCCCCTCCCTCAGTATTGGGGGTCTCCTCCCCTCCCTCAGTATTGGGGGACTCCACCCCTCCCTCAGTCTGGGGGGTCTCCTCCCCTTCCTCAGTCTGGGGGGACTCCTCTCCTCCCTCAGTCAGTGGGTCTCCTCCCCTCCCTCAGTCTGGGGGGTCTCCTCCCCTCCCTCAGTCTGGGGGACATCTCCCCTCCCTCAGTATCGGGGGTCTCCTCCCCTTCCTCAGTATTGGGGGTCTCCTCCCCTCCCTCAGTCTTGCGGGTCTCCTCCCCTCCCTCAGTCTAGGGGGTCTCCTCCCCTCCCTCAGTCTGGGGGACATCTCCCCTCCCTCAGTATTGGGGGTCTCCTCCCCTCCCTCAGTATTGGGGGTCTCCTCCCCTCCCTCAGTCTTGGGGGTCTCCTCCCCTCCCTCAGTCTGGGGGACATCTCCCCTCCCTCAATCTGGGTGACTCCTCCGCTCAGTCTGGAGGATTCCACCCCTCCCTCAATCTGGGGGACTCCTCCCCTCAGCCTAAGGATTACCGGTGCTAACCCGAGCCCACCCAGAGGTGCCAATGTAAAACGGGCGGGAGAGCAACATGGGTGTTTATCAACTTTGCAAAGGGTGGACCTCTGGGAGATTGACCAAGGCTTGGGGAAGAAACGAGAGAGAGAGTTAGAGTCGCTGACATAACAAGGTGACTGAAAATGGAACGAACTGCAGAACATTTGTTGAATTATCCCTGTGTTTTCCATTGGCCATCGGGAGTTGAGTCTCCAAGGAACCGTGCGTGGACAAGCAGATCTCATCAGGATGGGACACGTCCCTCCTTTGACTAATTTACAATGGGATGGAGCACGTCCATAGTTTTCAGGCGGGTCTCAGTGGGTCTCCATCGCTCTCCCGGCTCTGAGTCGGAAGGGCAAGGGTTCGAGCCCCAAACACACCCTCCAGAGACTCCAGTATACACGACCAGTTGCCCCAGTACTGAGGGAGCGCCGCACTGTCGGAGGGTCGGCACTGAGGGAGCGCTGCACTGTCGGAGGGTCAGTACTGAGGGAGCGCTGCACTGTCGGAGGGTCAGTACTGAGGGAGCGCTGGACTGTCGGAGGGTCAGGACTGAGGGAGCGCTGCACTGTCGGAGGGTCAGCACTGAGGGAGCGCCGCACTGTCGGAGGGTCAGTACTGAGGGAGCGCTGCACTGTCGGAGGGTCAGTACTGAGGGAGTGCCGCACTGTCGGAGGGTCAGTACTGAGGGAGCGCTGCACGGTCGGAGGGTCAGTACTGAGGGAGCGCTGTACTGTCGGAGGGTCAGAACTGGGGGAGCGCCGCACTGTCGGAGGGTCAGAATTGAGGGAGCGCCGCACTGTCGGAGGGTCAGTACTGAGGGAGCGCCGCACTGTCGGAGGGTCAGTACTGAGGGAGCGCTGCACTGTCGGAGGGTCGGTACTGAGGGAGCGCTGCACTGTCGGAGGGTCAGAACTGAGGGAGCGCCGCACTGTCGGAGGGTCAGTACTGAGGGAGCGCTGCACAGTCGGAGGGTCAGTACTGAGGGAGCGCCGCACTGTCGGAGGGTCAGTACTGAGGGAGCGCCGCACTGTCGGAGGGTCAGTACTGAGGGAGCGCTGCACTGTCGGAGGGTCAGTACTGAGGGAGATCTGCACTGTCGGAGGGTCAGTACTGAGGGAGCGCCGCACTGTCGGAGGGTCAGTACTGAGGGAGCGCCGCACTGTCGGAGGGTCAGTACTGAGGGAGCGCTGCACTGTTGGAGGGTCAGTACTGAGGGAGCGCTGCACTGTTGGAGGGTCAGTACTGAGGGAGCGCTGCACAGTCGGAGGGTCAGTACGGAGGGAGCGCCTCACTGTCGGAGGGTCAGTATTGAGAGAGCGCCGCACTGTCGGAGGGTCAGTACTGAGGGAGCGCCGCACTGTCAGAGGGTCAGGACTGAGGGAGTGCTGCACTGTCGGAGGGTCAGCACTGAGGGAGCGCTGCACTGTCGGAGGGTCAGTACTGAGGGAGTGCTGCACTGTCGGAGGGTCAGTACTGAGGGAGTGCTGCACTGTCGGAGGGTCAGTACTGAGGGAGTGCCGCACTGTCGGAGGGTCAGTACTGAGGGAGCGCTGCACTGTCGGAGGGTCAGTACTGAGGGAGATCCGCACTGTCGGAGGGTCAGCACTGAGGGAGCGCCGCACTGTCGGAGGGTCAGTACTGAGCGACATCCGCACTGTCGGAGGGTCAGTACTGAGGGAGCGCCGCACTGTCGGAGGGTCAATACTGAGGGAGCGCCGCACTGTCGGAGGGTCAGTACTGAGGGAGCGCTGCACTGTCGGAGGGTCAGTACAGAGGGAGTGCTGCACTGTCGGAGGGTCAGTACTGAGGGAGTGCTGCACTGTCAGAGGGTCAGTACTGAGGGAGTGCTGCACTGTCGGAGGGTCAGGACTGAGGGAGCGCCGCACTGTCGGAGGGTCAGGACTGAGGGAGCGCTGCATTTTCGGAGGGTCAGGATTGAGGGAGCAGCGCACTGTCGGAGGGTCAGTAGTGAGGGAGCAGTGCACTGTCGGAGGGTCAGTACTGAGGGAGCGCCGCACTGTCGGAGGGTCAGTACTGAGGGAGCGCTGCACTGTGGGAGGGTTAGTACTGAGGGAGCGCCGCACTGTCGGAGGGTCAGTACTGAGGGAACTCTGCACTGTCGGAGGGTCAGTACTGAGGGAACGCTGCACTGTCGGAGGGTCAGTACTGAGGGAGCACTGCACTGTCGGAGGGTCAGTACTGAGGGAGCGCTGCACTGTCGGAGGGTCAGTACTGAGGGAGCACTGCACTGTCGGAGGGTCAGTGCTGAGGGAGCGCCGCACTGTCGGAGGGTCAGTACTGAGGGAGCACTGCACTGTCGGAGGGTCAGTGCTGAGGGAACGCTGCACTGTTGGAGGGTCAGTATTGAGGGAGCGCTGCACTGTCGGACGTTCAGTATTGAGGGAGCGCTGCACTGTCGGAGGGTCTGTGCTGAGGGAACGCTGCACTGTTGGAGGGTCAGTACTGAGGGAGAGCCGCACTGTCGGAGGGTCAGTACTGAGGGAGCGCCGCACTGTCGGAGGGTCAGTACTGAGGGAGCGCCGCACTGTCGGAGGGTCAGTACTGAGGGAGAGCCGCACTGTCGGAGGGTCAGTACTGAGGGAGCGCCGCACTGTCGGAGGGTCAGTACTGAGGGAGCGCCGCACTGTCGGAGGGTCAGTACTGAGGGAGCGCTGCACTGTCGGAGGGTCAGTACTGAGGGAGCGCCGCACTGTCGGAGGGTCAGTACTGAGGGAGCGCCGCACTGTCGGAGGGTCAGTACTGAGGGAGAGCCGCACTGTCGGAGGGTCAGTACTGAGGGAGAGCCGCACTGTCGGAGGGTCAGCACTGAGGGAGCGCTGCACTGTCGGAGGGTCAGTACTGAGGGAGCGCCGCACTGTCGGAGGGTCAGTACTGAGGGAGCACTGCACTGTCGGAGGGTCAGTACTGAGGGAGAGCTGCACTGTCGGAGGGTCAGTACTGAGAGAACGCAGCACTGTCGAGGGGTCATTACTGAGGGAGCGCCGCACTGTCGGAGGGTCAGCACTGAGGGAGCGCTGCACTGTCGGAGGGTCAGTGCTGAGGGAACGCTGCACTGTCGGAGGGTCAGTCCTGAGGGAGTGCTGCACTGTTGGAGGGTCGGTACTGAGGGAGCGCTGCACTTTCGGAGGGTCGGTACTGAGAGAGCGCTGCACTGTCGGAGGGTCAGTCCTGAGGGAGCGCTGCACTGTCGGAGGGTCAGGACTGAGGGAGAGCTGCACTGTCGGAGGGTCAGTGCTGAGTGAGTGCTGCACTGTCGGAGGGTCAGTACTGAGGGAAGGCCGCACTGTCGGAGGGTCAGTACTGAGGGAACGCCGCACTGTCGTAGGGTCAGTACTGAGGGAACGCCGCACTGTCGGAGGGTCAGTACTGAGGGAACGCCGTACTGTCGGAGGGTCAGTACTGAGGGAGTGCTGCACTGTCGGAGGGTCAGTACTGAGGGAGCGCTGCACTGTCGGAGGGTCAGTACTGAGGGAGCGCCGCACTGTCGGAGGGTCAGTACTGAGGGAGCGCTGCGCTGTTGGAGGGTTGGTACTGAGGGAGCGCCGCAGTGTCGGAGGGTCAGTACTGAGGGAGCGCTGCACTGTAGGAGGGTCAGTACTGAGGGAGCGCTGCGCTGTTGGAGGGTCAGTGCTGAGGGAACGCCGCACTGTCGGAGGGTCAGTACTGAGGGAGCGCCGCACTGTCGGAGGGTCAGTACTGAGGGAGCGCTGCACTGTCGGAGGGTCAGTACTGAGGGAGCGCTGCGCTGTTGGAGGGTCAGTGCTGAGGGAACGCCGCACTGTCGGAGGGTCAGTACTGAGGGAGCGCCGCACTGTCGGAGGGTCAGTACTGAGGGAGCGCTGCACTGTCGGAGGGTCAGTACTGAGGGAGATCTGCACTGTCGGAGGGTCAGTACTGAGGTAGCACTGCACTGTCGGAGGGTCAGTACTGAGGGAACGCTGCACTGTCGGAGGGTCAGTACTGAGGGAGCGCCGCACTGTCGGAGGGTCAGTACTGAGGGAACGCTGCACTGTCGGAGGGTCAGTACTGAGGGAGCACCGCATTGTCGGAGGGTCAGTACTGAGGGAGCGCTGCACTGTCGGAGGGTCAGTACTGAGGGAGCGCCGCACTGTCGGAGGGTCAGTACTGAGGGAGCGCCGCACTGTCGGAGGGTCAGTACTGAGGGAGATCTGCACTGTCGGAGGGTCAGTACTGAGGGAGCGCCGCACTGTCGGAGGGTCAGTACTGAGGGAGCGCCGCACTGTCGGAGGGTCAGTACTGAGGGAGCGCTGCACTGTTGGAGGGTCAGTACTGAGGGAGCGCTGCACAGTCGGAGGGTCAGTACGGAGGGAGCGCCGCACTGTCGGAGGGTCAGTACTGAGGGAGCGCTGCACTGTGGGAGGGTCAGTACTGAGGGAGCGCCGCACTGTCAGAGGGTCAGGACTGATGGAGTGCTGCACTGTCGGAGGGTCAGCACTGAGGGAGCGCTGCACTGTCGGAGGGTCAGTACTGAGGGAGCGCTGCACTGTCGGAGGGTCAGTACAGAGGGAGTGCTGCACTGTCGGAGGGTCAGTACTGAGCGAGTGCTGCACTGTCAGAGGGTCAGTACTGAGGGAGTGCTGCACTGTCGGAGGGTCAGGACTGAGGGAGCGCCGCACTGTCGGAGGGTCAGGACTGAGGGAGCGCTGCACTTTCGGAGGGTCAGGATTGAGGGAGCAGCGCACTGTCGGAGGGTCAGTACTGAGGGAGCAGCGCACTGTCGGAGGGTCAGTACTGAGGGAGCGCCGCACTGTCGGAGGGTCAGTACTGAGGGAGCACTGCACTGTGGGAGGGTCAGTACTGAGGGAGCGCTGCACTGTCAGAGGGTCAGTACTGAGGGAGCGCCGCACTGTCGGAGGGTCAGTACTGAGGGAGCGCCGCACTGTCGGAGGGTCAGTACTGAGGGAGCGCCGCACTGTCGGGTGGTCAGTACTGAGGGAGTGCTGCACTCTGCGAGGGTCAGTACTGAGGGAACGCTGCACTGTTGGAGGGTTAGTATTGAGGGAGCGCTGCACTGTCGGACGTTCAGTATTGAGGGAGCGCTGCACTGTCGGAGGGTCTGTGCTGAGGGAACGCTGCACTGTTGGAGGGTCAGTACTGAGGGAGAGCCGCACTGTCGGAGGGTCAGTACTGAGGGAGAGCCGCAATGTTGGAGGGTCAGTACTGAGGGAGCGCCGCAGTGTCGGAGGGTCAGTACTGAGGGAGCGCCGCACTTTCGGAGGGTCAGCACTGAGGGAACGCAGCACTGTCGAGGGGTGAGTACTGAGGGAGCGCCGCACTGTCGGAGGGTCAGTACTGAGGGAACGCAGCACTGTCGAGGGGTCATTACTGAGGGAGCGCTGCACTGTCGGAGGGTCGGTACTGAGGGAGCGCCGCACTGTCGGAGGGTCAGTACTGAGGGAGAAGCGCACTGTCGGAGGGTCAGTACTGAGGGAACGCTGCACAGTCGGAGGGTCAGTACTGAGGGAGTGCTGCACTGTGGGAGGGTCAGTACTGAGGGAGAGCCGCACTGTCGGAGGGTCAGTACTGAGGGAACGCTGCACTGTCGGAGGGTCAGTACTGAGGGAGTGCTGCACTCTGGGAGGGTCAGTATTGAGGGAGCGCTGCACTGTCGGACGTTCAGTATTGAGGGAGCGCTGCACTGTCGGAGGGTCTGTGCTGAGGGAACGCCGCACTGTCGGAGGGTCAGTACTGAGGGAGCCCTGCACTGTTGGAGGGTCAGTACTGAGGGAGAGCCGCACTGTCGGAGGGTCAGTACTGAGGGAGAGCCGCACTGTTGGAGGGTCAATACTGAGGGAGCGCCGCACTGTCGGAGGGTCAGTACTGAGTGAGCGCCGCACTTTCGGAGGGTCAGCACTGAGGGAACGCAGCACTGTCGAGGGGTGAGTACTGAGGGAGCGCCGCACTGTCGGAGGGTCAGTACTGAGGGAACGCAGCACTGTCGAGGGGTCATTACTGAGGGAGCGCTGCACTGTCGGAGGGTCGGTACTGAGGGAGCGCCGCACTGTCGGAGGGTCAGTACTGAGGGAGAAGCGCACTGTCAGAGGGTCAGTACTGAGGGAACGCTGCACAGTCGGAGGGTCAGTACTGAGGGAGTGCTGCACTGTGGGAGGGTCAGTACTGAGGGAGAGCCGCACTGTCGGAGGGTCAGTACTGAGGGAGTGCTGCACTCTGGGAGGGTCAGTACTGAGGGAGCGCCGCACTGTCGGAGGGTCAGTACTGAGGGAGTGCTGCACTCTGGGAGGGTCAGTATTGAGGGAGCGCTGCACTGTCGGTCGTTCAGTATTGAGGGAGCGCTGCACTGTCGGAGGGTCTGTGCTGAGGGAACGCCGCACTGTCGGAGGGTCAGTACTGAGGGAGCCCTGCAATGTTGGAGGGTCAGTACTGAGGGAGAGCCGCACTGTCGGAGGGTCAGTACTGAGGGAGAGCCGCACTGTTGGAGGGTCAATACTGAGGGAGCGCCGCACTGTCGGAGGGTCAGTACTGAGTGAGCGCCGCACTTTCGGAGGGTCAGCACTGAGGGAACGCAGCACTGTCGAGGGGTGAGTACTGAGGGAGCGCCGCACTGTCGGAGGGTCAGTACTGAGGGAACGCAGCACTGTCGAGGTGGTCATTACTGAGGGAGCGCTGCACTGTCGGAGGGTCAATACTGAGGGAGCGCCGCACTGTCGGAGGGTCGGTACTGAGGGAGCGCCGCACTGTCGGAGGGTCAGTACTGAGGGAGCAGCGCACTGTCGGAGGGTCAGTACTGAGGGAACGCTGCACAGTCGGAGGGTCAGTACTGAGGGAGCACTGCACTGTCGGAGGGTCAGTACTGAGGGAGTGCTGCACTCTGGGAGGGTCAGTACTGAGGGAGCGCTGCACTGTCGGAGGGTCAGTGCTGAGGGAGCGCCGCACTGTTGGAGGGTCAGTACTGAGGGAGCACTGCACTGTCGGAGGGTCAGAACTGAGGGAGCGCTGCACTGTCGGAGGGTCAGTGCTGAGGGAACGCTGCACTGTTGGAGGGTCAGTACTGAGGGAGCACTGCACTGTCGGAGGGTCAGTACTGAGGGAGAGCCGCACTGTCGGAGGGTCAGTACTGAGGGAGAGCCGCACTGTCGGAGGGTCAGTACTGAGGGAGCGCCGCACTGTCGGAGGGTCAGTACTGAGTGAGCGCTGCACTGTCGGAGGGTCAGTACTGAGGGAGCGCCGCACTGTCGGAGGGTCGGTACTGAGGGAGCGCCGCACTGTCGGAGGGTCGGTACTGAGGGAGCGCTGCACTGTCGGAGGGTCAGTACTGAGGGAACGCTGCACTGTCGGAGGGTCAGTACTGAGGGAGCGCCGCACTGTCGGAGGGTCAGTACTGAGGGAGCGCTGCACTGTCGGAGGGTCAGTTCTGAGGGAGCGCCGCAGTGTCGGAGGGTCAGTGCTGAGGGAGCGCTGCACTGTCGGAGGGTCAGTCCTGAGGGAACGCTGCACTGTCGGAGGGTCGGTACTGAGGGAGCGCTGCACTGTCGGAGGGTCGGTACTGAGAGAGCGCTGCACTGTCGGAGGGTCAGTACTGAGGGAGCGCCGCACTGTCGGAGGGTCAGTCCTGAGGGAGCGCTGCACTGTCGGAGGGTCAGGACTGAGGGAGAGCTGCACTGTCGGAGGGTCAGTGCTGAGTGAGTGCTGCACTGTCGGAGGGTCAGTACTGAGGGAATGCCGCACTGTCGGAGGGTCAGTACTGAGGGAGCGCCGCACTGTCGGAGGGTCAGTACTGAGGGAGCGCCGCACTGTCAGAGGGTCAGTACTGAGGGAACGCCGCACTGTCGGAGGGTCAGTACTGAGGGAGCGCTGCACTGTCGGAGGGTCAGTACTGAGGGAGCGCTGCACTGTCGGAGGGTCAGTACTGAGGGAATGCCGCACTGTCAGAGGGTCAGTACTGAGGGAACGCCGCACTGTCGGAGGGTCAGTACTGAGGGAGCGCTGCACTGTCGGAGGGTCAGTACTGAGGGAGCGCCGCACTGTCGGAGGGTCAGTACTGAGGGAGCGCTGCGCTGTTGGAGGGTTGGTACTGAGGGAGCGCCGCAGTGTCGGAGGGTCAGTACTGAGGGAGCGCTGCACTGTAGGAGGGTCAGTACTGAGGTAGCACTGCACTGTCGTAGGTTCAGAACTGAGGGAGCGCTGCACTGTCGGAGGGTCAGTGCTGAGGGAACGCCGCACTGTCGGAGGGTCAGTACTCAGGGAGCGCTGCACTGTCGGAGGGTCAGTGCTGAGGGAACGCCGCACTGTCGGAGGGTCAGTACTGAGGGAGCGCCGCACTGTCGGAGGGTCAGTACTGAGGGAGCGCTGCATTGTAGGAGGGTCAGTACTGAGGTAGCACTGCACTGTCGTAGGGTCAGAACTGAGGGAGCGCTGCACTGTCGGAGGGTCAGTGCTGAGGGAACGCCGCACTGTCGGAGGGTCAGTACTGAGGGAGCGCCGCACTGTCGGAGGGTCAGTACTGAGGGAGCGCCGCACTGTCGGAGGGTCAGTACTGAGGGAGTGCTGCACTCTGGGAGGGTAAGTACTGAGGGAACGCTGCACTGTTGGAGGGTCAGTATTGAGGGAGCGCTGCACTGTCGGACGTTCAGTATTGAGGGAGCGCTGCACTGTCGGAGGGTCTGTGCTGAGGGAACGCCGCACTGTCGGAGGGTCAGTACTGAGGGAGCCCTGCACTGTTGGAGGGTCAGTACTGAGGGAGAGCCGCACTGTCGGAGGGTCAGTACTGAGGGAGAGCCGCACTGTTGGAGGGTCAATACTGAGGGAGCGCCGCACTGTCGGAGGGTCAGTACTGAGGGAGCGCCGCACTTTCGGAGGGTCAGCACTGAGGGAACGCAGCACTGTCGAGGGGTGAGTACTGAGGGAGCGCCGCACTGTCGGAGGGTCAGTACTGAGGGAACGCAGCACTGTCCAGGGGTCATTACTGAGGGAGCGCTGCACTGTCGGAGGGTCAGTACTGAGGGAGCGCCGCACTGTCGGAGGGTCGGTACTGAGGGAGCGCCGCACTGTCGGAGGGTCAGTACTGAGGGAGCAGCGCACTGTCGGAGGGTCAGTACTGAGGGAGCGCCGCACTGTCGGAGGGTCAGTACTGAGGGAGTGCTGCACTCTGGGAGGGTCAGTACTGAGGGAGCGCTGCACTGTCGGAGGGTCAGTGCTGAGGGAGCGCCGCACTGTTGGAGGGTCAGTACTGAGGGAGCACTGCACTGTCGGAGGGTCAGAACTGAGGGAGCGCTGCACTGTCGGAGGGTCAGTACTGAGGGAGCACTGCACTGTCGGAGGGTCAGTATTGAGGGAGCGCCGCACTGTCGGAGGGTCCGTACTGAGGGAGAGCCGCACTGTCGGAGGGTCAGTACTGAGGGAGCGCCGCACTGTCGGAGGGTCAGGACTGAGGGAGCGCCGCACTGTCGGAGGGTCAGTACTGAGGGAGCGCCGCACTGTCGGACGGTCAGGACTGAGGGAGCGCCGCACTGTCGGAGGGTCAGTACTGAGGGAGCGCCGCACTGTCGGAGGGTCAGTACTGAGGGAGCGCCGCAGTGTCGGAGGGTCAGTGCTGAGGGAGCGCTGCACTGTGGGAGGGTCAGTACTGAGGGAGCGCCGCACTTTCGGAGGGTCAGTACTGAGGGAGCGCTGCACTGTCGGAGGGTCAGTACTGAGGGAGCGCCGCACTGTCGGAGGGTCAGTACTGAGGGAGCGCTGCACTGTCGGAGGGTCAGTACTGAGGGAGCGCCGCACTGTCGGAGGGTCAGTACTGAGGGAGCGCCGCACTGTCGGAGGGTCAGTACTGAGGGAGCGCCGCACTGTCGGAGGGTCAGTACTGAGGGAGCGCCGCACTGTCGGAGGGTCAGTACTGAGGGAGCGCTGCACGGTCGGAGGGTCAGCACTGAGGGAGCGCTGCACTGTCGAGGGGTCATTACTGAGGGAGCGCCGCACTGTCGGAGGGTCAGTACTGAGGGAGCGCTGCACTGTCGGGGGGTCAGTTCTGAGGGAGCGCCGCAGTGTCGGAGGGTCAGTACTGAGGGAGCGCTGCACTGTCGGAGGGTCAGTACTGAGGGAACGCCGCACTGTCGGAGGGTCAGTACTGAGGGAATGCCGCACTGTCGGAGGGTCAGTACTGAGGGAATGCCGCACTGTCGGAGGGTCAGTACTGAGGGAACGCCGCACTGTCGGAGGGTCAGTACTGAGGGAGCGCTGCACTGTCGGAGGGTCAGTACTGAGGGAGCGCCGCACTGTCGGAGGGTCAGTACTGAGGGAGCACTGCACTGTCAGAGGGTCAGTACTGAGGGAGCGCTGCGCTGTTGGAGGGTCAGTACTGAGGGAGCGCTGCACTGTAGGAGGGTCAGTACTGAGGGAGCGCCGCACTGTCGGAGGGTCAGTACTGAGGGAGCGCCGCACTGTCGGAGGGTCAGTACTGAGGTAGCGCCGCACTGTCGGAGGGTCAGTACTGAGGGAGCACTGCACTGTCGTAGGGTCAGAACTGAGGGAGCGCTGCACTGTCGGAGGGTCAGTGCTGAGGGAACGCCGCACTGTCGGAGGGTCAGTACTGAGCGAGCGCCGCACTGTCGGAGGGTCAGTACTGAGGGAGCGCTGCACTGTCGGAGGGTCAGTACTGAGGGAGCGCCGCACTGTCGGAGGGTCAGTACTGAGGGAGCGCCGCACTGTCGGAGGGTCAGTACTGAGGGAGCGCCGCACTGTCGGAGGGTCAGTACTGAGGGAGCGCCGCACTGTCGGAGGGTCAGTACTGAGGGAGCGCTGCACTGTCGGAGGGTCAGTACTGAGGGAGCGCCGCACGGTCGGAGGGTCAGTACTGAGGGAGCGCTGCACTGTCGGGGGGTCAGTTCTGAGGGAGCGCTGCACTGTCGGAGGGTCAGTGCTGAGGGAGCGCCGCACGGTCGGAGGGTCAGTACTGAGGGAGCGCTGCACTGTCGGAGGGTCAGTACTGAGGGAGCGCCGCACGGTCGGAGGGTCAGTACTGAGGGAGCGCTGCACTGTCGGAGGGTCAGTACTGAGGGAGCGCTGCACTGTCGGGGGGTCAGTACTGAGGGAGCGCCGCAGTGTCGGAGGGTCAGTGCTGAGGGAGCGCTGCACTGTCGGAGGGTCAGTACTGAGGGAGTGCTGCACTGTCGGAGGGTCGGTACTGAGGGAGCGCTCCACTGTCGGGGGGTCAGTTCTGAGGGAGCGCCGCACTGTCGGGGGGTCAGTACTGAGGGAGCGCTGCACTGTCGGAGGGTCAGTACTGAGGGAACGCCGCACTGTCGGAGGGTCAGTACTGAGGGAATGCCGCACTGTCGGAGGGTCAGTACTGAGGGAATGCCGCACTGTCGGAGGGTCAGTACTGAGGGAATGCCGCACTGTCGGAGGGTCAGTACTGAGGGAACGCCGCACTGTCGGAGGGTCAGTACTGAGGGAGCGCTGCACTGTCGGAGGGTCAGTACTGAGGGAGCGCCGCACTGTCGGAGGGTCAGTACTGAGGGAATGCCGCACTGTCGGTGGGTCAGTACTGAGGGAACGCCGCACTGTCGGAGGGTCAGTACTGAGGGAGCGCTGCACTGTCGGAGGGTCAGTACTGAGGGAGCGCCGCACTGTCGGAGGGTCAGTACTGAGGGAGCGCTGCGCTGTTGGAGGGTTGGTACTGAGGGAGCGCCGCAGTGTCGGAGGGTCAGTACTGAGGGAGCGCTGCACTGTAGGAGGGTCAGTACTGAGGTAGCGCCGCACTGTCGGAGGGTCAGTACTGAGGTAGCGCCGCACTGTCGGAGGGTCAGTACTGAGGGAGCACTGCACTGTCGTAGGGTCAGAACTGAGGGAGCGCTGCACTGTCGGAGGGTCAGTGCTGAGGGAACGTCGCACTGTCGGAGGGTCAGTACTGAGGGAGCGCTGCACTGTCGGAGGGTCAGTGCTGAGGGAACGCCGCACTGTCGGAGGGTCAGTACTGAGGGAGCGCCGCACTGTCGGAGGGTCAGTACTGAGGGAGCGCCGCACTGTCGGAGGGTCAGTACTGAGGGAGCGCTGCACTGTCGGAGGGTCAGTACTGAGGGAGCGCCGCACTGTCGGAGGGTCAGTACTGAGGGAGCGCTGCACTGTAGGAGGGTCAGTACTGAGGTAGCACTGCACTGTCGTAGGGTCAGAACTGAGGGAGCGCTGCACTGTCGGAGGGTCAGTACTGAGGGAGCGCCGCACTGTCGGAGGGTCAGTGCTGAGGGAACGCCGCACTGTCGGAGGGTCAGTACTGAGGGAGCGCCGCACTGTCGGAGGGTCAGTACTGAGGGAGATCTGCACTGTCGGAGGGTCAGTACTGAGGTAGCACTGCACTGTCGGAGGGTCAGAACTGAGGGAGCGCTGCACTGTCGGAGGGTCAGTACTGAGGGAGCGCTGCACTGTCGGAGGGTCAGTACTGAGGGAGATCTGCACTGTCGGAGGGTCAGTACTGAGGGAGCGTTGCACTGTCGGAGGGTCAGTACTGAGGGAACGCTGCACTGTCGGAGGGTCAGTACTGAGGGAGCGCTGCACTGTCGGAGGGTCAGTACTGAGGGAGCGCTGCATTGTCGGAGGGTCAGTACTGAGGGAGCGCCGCACTGTCGGAGGGTGAGTACTGAGGGAGCGCTGCACTATCGGAGGGTCGGTACTGAGGGAGCGCTGCATTGTCGGAGGGTCAGTACTGAGGGAGCGCTGCACTGTCGGAGGGTCAGTACTGAGGGAGCGCCGCACTGTCGGAGGGTCAGTACTGAGGGAGCGCTGCACTGTCGGAGGGTCAGTACTGAGGGAGCGCTGCACTGTCGGAGGGTCAGTACTGAGGGAGATCTGCACTCTGGGAGGGTCAGTACTGAGGGAGCGCCGCACTGTCAGAGGGTCAGGACTGAGGGAGTGCTGCACTGTCGGAGGGTCAGTACTGAAGGAGTGCTGCACTGTCGGAGGGTCAGTACTGAGGGAGTGCTGCACTGTCGGAGGGTCAGTACTGAGGGAGCGCCGCACTGTCGGAGGGTCAGTACTGAGGGAGCGCCGCACTGTCGGAGGTTCAGCACTGAGGGAGCGCCGCACTGTCGGAGGGTCAGTACTGAGGGAGATCCGCACTGTCGGAGGGTCAGTGCTGAGGGAGCGCTGCACTGTCGGAGGGTCAGTACTGAGGGAGCGCTGCACTGTCGGAGGTTCAGCACTGAGGGAGCGCCGCACTGTCGGAGGGTCAGTACTGAGGGAGATCCGCACTGTCGGAGGGTCAGTGCTGAGGGAGCGCCGCACTGTCGGAGGGTCAATACTGAGGGAGCGCCGCACTGTCGGAGGGTCAGTACTGAGGGAGCACTGCACTGTCGGAGGGTCAGTACAGAGGGAGTGCTGCACTGTCGGAGGGTCAGTACTGAGGGAGTGCTGCACTGTCGGAGGTTCAGCACTGAGGGAGCGCCGCACTGTCGGAGGGTCAGTACTGAGGGAGATCCGCACTGTCGGAGGGTCAGTGCTGAGGGAGCGCCGCACTGTCGGAGGGTCAATACTGAGGGAGCGCCGCACTGTCGGAGGGTCAGTACAGAGGGAGTGCTGCACTGTCGGAGGGTCAGTACTGAGGGAGTGCTGCACTGTCAGAGGGTCAGTACTGAGGGAGTGCTGCACTGTCGGAGGGTCAGGACTGAGGGAGCGCCGCACTGTCGGAGGGTCAGGACTGAGGGAGCGCTGCACTTTCGGAGGGTCATTTTTGAGGGAGCAGCGCACTGTCGGAGGGTCAGTACTGAGGGAGCGGCGCACTGTCGGAGGGTCAGTACTGAGGGAGCGCCGCACTGTCGGAGGGTCAGTACTGAGGGAGCGCCGCACTGTTGGAGGGTCAGTATTGAGGGAGCGCTGCACTGTTGGAGGGTCAGTACTGAGGGAGCGCTGCACTGTCGGACGTTCAGTATTGAGGGAGCGCTGCACTGTTGGAGGGTCAGTATTGAGGGAGCGCTGCACTGTCGGAGGGTCAGTATTGAGGGAGCGCTGCACTGTCGGACGTTCAGTATTGAGGGAGCGCTGCACTGTCGGAGGGTCTGTGCTGAGGGAACGCTGCACTGTTGGAGGGTCAGTACTGAGGGAGCGCCGCACTGTTGGAGGGTCAGTACTGAGGGAGAGCCGCACTGTCGGAGGGTCAGTACTGAGGGAGCGCTGCACTGTCGGAGGGTCAGTACTGAGGGAGCTCCGCACTGTCGGAGGGTCAGTACTGAGGGAGCTCCGCACATTCGGAGGGTCAGCACTGAGGGAACGCAGCACTGTCGAGGGGTGAGTACTGAGGGAGCGCCGCACTGTCGGAGGCTCAGTACTGAGGGAACGCAGCACTGTCGAGGGGTCATTACTGAGGGAGCGCTGCACTGTCGGAGGGTCAGTACTGAGGGAGCGCCGCACTGTCGGAGGGTCGGGACTGAGGGAGCGCCGCACTGTCGGAGGGTCAGTACTGAGGGAGCAGCGCACTGTCGGAGGGTCAGTACTGAGGGAGCTCCGCACTGTCGGAGGGTCAGTACTGAGGGAACGCTGCACAGTCGGAGGGTCATTACTGAGGGAGTGCTGCACTGTGGGAGGGTCAGTACTGAGGGAGCGCCGCACTGTCGGAGGGTCAGTACTGAGGGAGCACTGCACTGTCGGAGGGTCAGTACTGAGGGAGCGCCGCACTCTGGGAGGGTCAGTACTGAGGGAGTGCTGCACTCTGGGAGGGTCAGTACTGAGGGAGCACTGCACTGTCGGAGGGTCAGAATTGAGGGAGCGCTGCACTGTTGGAGGGTCAGTACTGAGGGAGCACTGCACTGTCGGAGGGTCAGTATTGAGGGAGCGCCGCACTGTCGGAGGGTCAGTACTGAGGGAGCGCCGCACTGTCGGAGGGTCAGTACTGAGGGAGCGCCGCACTGTCGGAGGGTCAGTACTGAGGGAGAGCCGCACTGTCGGAGGGTCAGTGCTGAGGGAGCGCTGCACTGTGGGACGGTCAGTACTGAGGGAGCGCTGCACTGTCGGAGGGTCAGTACTGAGGGAGCGCCGCACTGTAGGGGGGTCAGTTCTGAGGGAGCGCCGCAGTGTCGGAGGTTCAGTACTGAGGGAGCGCTGCACTGTCGGAGGGTCAGTACTGAGGGAGCGCTGCACTGTCGGAGGGTCAGTACTGAGGGAGCGCCGCACTGTAGGAGGGTCAGCACTGAGGGAGCGCTGCACTGTCGGAGGGTCAGTGCTGAGGGAACGCTGCACTGTCGGAGGGTCAGTCCTGAGGGAGTGCTGCACTGTCGGAGGGTCGGTACTGAGGGAGCGCTGCACTGTCGGAGGGTCGGTACTGAGAGAGCGCTGCACTGTCGGAGGGTCAGTCCTGAGGGAGCGCTGCACTGTCGGAGGGTCAGGACTGAGGGAGAGCTGCACTGTCGGAGGGTCAGTGCTGAGGGAGTGCTGCACTGTCGGAGGGTCAGTACTGAGGGAATGCCGCACTGTCGGAGGGTCAGTACTGAGGGAACGCCGCACTGTCGGAGGGTCAGGACTGAGGGAACGCCGCACTGTCGGAGGGTCAGTACTGAGGGAGCGCTGCACTGTCGGAGGGTCAGTACTGAGGGAGCGCCGCACTGTCGGAGGGTCAGTACTGAGGGAGCGCTGCGCTGTTGGAGGGTTGGTACTGAGGGAGCGCCGCAGTGTCGGAGGGTCAGTACTGAGGGAGAGCTGCACTGTAGGAGGGTCAGTACTGAGGTAGCACTGCACTGTCGTAGGGTCAGAACTGAGGGAGCGCCGCACTGTCGGAGGGTCAGTACTGAGGGAGCGCCGCACTGTCGGAGGGTCAGTACTGAGGGAGCGCTGCACTGTAGGAGGGTCAGTACTCAGGGAGTGCTGCACTGTCGTAGGGTCAGAACTGAGGGAGCGCTGCACTGTCGGAGGGTCAGTACTGAGGGAGCGCCGCACTGTCGGAGGGTCAGTACTGAGGGAGCGCCGCACTGTCGGAGGGTCAGTACTGAGGGAGCGCCGCACTGTCGGAGGGTCAGTACTGAGGGAGAGCCGCACTGTCGGAGGGTCAGTACTGAGGGAGCGCCGCACTGTCGCAGGGTCAGTACTGAGGGAGCGCTGCACTGTCGGAGGGTCAGTACAGAGGGAGCGCTGCACTGTCGGAGGGTCAGTACTGAGGGAGCGCTGCACTGTCGGAGGGTCGGTACTGATAGAACGCAGCACTGTCGAGGGGTCATTACTGAGGGAGCGCCGCACTGTCAGAGGGTCAGTACTGAGGGAGCGCTGCACTGTCGGAGGGTCAGTACTGAGAGAACGCAGCACTGTCGAGGGGTCATTACTGAGGGAGCGCCGCACTGTCGGAGGGTCAGTACTGAGGGAGCGCCGCACTGTCGGAGGGTCAGTACTGAGGGAGCGCTGCACTGTCGGAGGGTCAGTACTGAGGGAGCGCTGCACTGTCGGAGGGTCAGTGCTGAGGGAGCGCTGCACTGTGGGAGGGTCAGTACTGAGGGAGCGCTGCACTGTCGGAGGGTCAGTACTGAGGGAGCGCTGCACTGTCGGAGGGTCAGTACTGAGGGAGCGCCGCACTGTCAGAGGGTCAGCACTGAGGGAGCGCTGCACTGTCGGAGGGTCAGTGCTGAGGGAACGCTGCACTGTCGGAGGGTCAGTCCTGAGGGAGTGCTGCACTGTCGGAGGGTCGGTACTGAGGGAGCGCTGCACTGTCGGAGGGTCAGTACTGAGGGAGCGCTGCACTGTCGGAGGGTCAGTACTGAGAGAGCGCTGCACTGTCGGAGGGTCAGTACTGAGGGAGCGCCGCACTGTAGGAGGGTCAGTACTGAGGGAGCGCTGCACTGTCGGAGGGTCAGTGCTGAGGGAACGCTGCACTGTCGGAGGGTCAGTGCTGAGGGAACGCTGCACTGTCGGAGGGTCAGTCCTGAGGGAGTGCTGCACTGTCGGAGGGTCGGTACTGAGGGAGCGCTGCACTGTCGGAGGGTCAGTACTGAGGGAGCGCTGCACTGTCGGAGGGTCAGTACTGAGAGAGCGCTGCACTGTCGGAGGGTCAGTCCTGAGGGAGCGCTGCACTGTCGGAGGGTCAGGACTGAGGGAGAGCTGCACTGTCGGAGGGTCAGTGCTGAGTGAGTGCTGCACTGTCGGAGGGTCAGTACTGAGGGAATGCCGCACTGTCGGATGGTCAGTACTGAGGGAACGCCGCACTGTCGGAGGGTCAGTACTGAGGGAGATCTGCACTGTCGGAGGGTCAGTACTGAGGTAGCACTGCACTGTCGGAGGGTCAGTACTGAGGGAGCGCTGCACTGTCGGGGGGTCAGTTCTGAGGGAGCGCCGCAGTGTCGGAGGGTCAGTACTGAGGGAGCGCTGCACTGTCGGAGGGTCAGTACTGAGGGAGCGCTGCACTGTCGGTGGGTCAGTACTGAGGGAGCACCGCACTGTCGGAGGGTCAGTACTGAGGGAGCACTGCACTGTCGGAGGGTCAGTACTGAGGGAGCGCTGCACTGTCGGAGGGTCAGTACTGAGGGAGCGCTGCACTGTCGGAGGGTCAGTACTGAGGGAAAGCTGCACTGTCGGAGGGTCAGTACTGAGGGAACGCTGCACTGTCGGAGGGTCAGTACTGAGGGAGTGCTGCACTGTCGGAGGGTCAGTACTGATGGAGTGCTGCACTGTCGGAGGGTCAGTACTGAGGGAACGCTGCACTGTCGGAGGGTCAGTACTGAGGGAGTGCTGCACTGTCGGAGGTTCAGTGCTGAGGGAGCGCTGCACTGTCGGAGGGTCAGTACTGAGGGAAAGCTGCAGTGTCGGAGGGTCAGTACTGAGGGAGCGCTGCACTGTCGGTGGGTCAGTACTGAGGGAGCGCTGCACTGTCGGAGGGTCAGTACTGAGGGAAAGCTGCAGTGTCGGAGGGTCAGTACTGAGGGAGATCTGCACTGTCGGAGGGTCAGTACTGAGGGAGCGCTGCACTGTCGGAGGGTCAGTGCTGAGGGAGCGCTGCACTGTCGGAGGGTCAGTACTGAGGGAGCGCTGCACTGTCGGAGGGTCAGTACTGAGGGAGCGCCGCACTGTAGGAGGGTCAGCACTGAGGGAGCGCTGCACTGTCGGAGGGTCAGTGCTGAGGGAACGCTGCACTGTCGGAGGGTCAGTCCTGAGGGAGTGCTGCACTGTCGGAGGGTCGGTACTGAGGGAGCGCTGCACTGTCGGAGGGTCGGTACTGAGAGAGCGCTGCACTGTCGGAGGGTCAGTCCTGAGGGAGAGCTGCACTATCGGAGGGTCAGGACTGAGGGAGAGCTGCACTGTCGGAGGGTCAGTGCTGAGTGAGTGCTGCACTGTCGGAGGGTCAGTACTGAGGGAATGCCGCACTGTCGGAGGGTCAGTACTGAGGGAATGCCGCACTGTCGGAGTGTCAGTACTGAGGGAGCGCCGCACTGTCGGAGGGTCAGTACTGAGGGAGCGCCGCACTGTCGGAGGGTCAGTACTGAGGTAGCACTGCACTGTCGTAGGGTCAGAACTGAGGGAGCGCTGCACTGTCGGAGGGTCAGTACTGAGGGAGCGCCGCACTGTCGGAGGGTCAGTACTGAGGGAGCGCCGCACTGTCGGAGGGTCAGTACTGAGGGAGCGCCGCACTGTCGGAGGGTCAGTACTGAGGGAGCGCTGCACTGTCGGAGGGTCAGTACTGAGGGAGCGCTGCACTGTCGGGGGGTCAGTTCTGAGGGAGCGCCGCACTGTCGGAGGGTCAGTACTGAGGGAGCGCCGCACTGTCGGAGGGTCAGTACTGAGGGAGCGCCGCACTGTCGGAGGGTCAGTACTGAGGGAGCGCTGCACTGTCGGAGGGTCAGTACTGAGGGAGCGCTGCACTGTCGGAGGGTCAGTGCTGAGGGAGCGCTGCACTGTGGGAGGGTCAGTACTGAGGGAGCGCCGCACTGTCGGAGGGTCAGTACTGAGGGAGCGCTGCACTGTCGGAGGGTCAGTGCTGAGGGAACGCTGCACTGTCGGAGGGTCAGTCCTGAGGGAGTGCTGCACTGTCGGAGGGTCGGTACTGAGGGAGCGCTGCACTGTCGGAGGGTCGGTACTGAGAGAGCGCTGCACTGTCGGAGGGTCAGTACTGAGGGAATGCCGCACTGTCGGAGGGTCTGTACTGAGGGAGCGCTGCACTGTCGGAGGGTCGGTACTGAGGGAATGCCGCACTGTCGGAGGGTCGGTACTGAGGGAATGCCGCACTGTCGGAGGGTCAGTACTGAGGGAGCGCTGCACTGTCGGAGGGTCGGTACTGAGAGAGCGCTGCACTGTCGGAGGGTCAGTCCTGAGGGAGAGCTGCACTGTCAGAGGGTCAGTGCTGAGTGAGTGCTGCACTGTCGGAGGGTCAGTACTGAGGGAATGCCGCACTGTCGGAGGGTCAGTACTGTGGGAATGCCGCACTGTCGGAGGGTCAGTACTGAGGGAACGCCGCACTGTCGGAGGGTCAGTACTGAGGGAGCGCTGCGCTGTTGGAGGGTCAGTACTGAGGGAGCGCCGCACTGTCGGAGGGTCAGTACTGAGGAAGCGCTGCACTGTCGGAGGGTCAGTACTGAGGGAGCGCCGCACTGTCGGAGGGTCAGTACTGAGGGAGTGCTGCACTGTCGGAGGGTCAGTACTGAGGGAGCGCTGCACTGTCAGAGGGTCAGTACTGAGGGAGTGCTGCACTGTCGGAGGGTCAGTACTGAGGAAGCGCTGCACTGTCGGAGGGTCAGTACTGAGGGAGCGCCGCACTGTCGGAGGGTCAGTACTGAGGGAGCGCTGCGCTGTTGGAGGGTCAGTACTGAGGGAGCGCTGCACTGTAGGAGGGTCAGTACTGAGGTAGCACTGCACTGTCGTAGGGTCAGAACTGAGGGAGCGCTGCACTGTCGGAGGGTCAGTGCTGAGGGAACGCCGCACTGTCGGAGGGTCAGTACTGAGGGAGCGCCGCACTGTCGGAGGGTCAGTGCGGGGGGAACGCCGCACTGTCGGAGGGTCAGTACTGAGGGAGCGCCGCACTGTCGGAGGGTCAGTCCTGAGGGAGATCTGCACTGTCGGAGGGTCAGTACTGAGGGAGCGCCGCACTGTCGGAGGGTCAGTACTGAGGGAGCGCCGCACTGTCGGAGGGTCAGTACTGAGGGAGCACTGCACTGTCGGAGGGTCAGTACTGAGGGAGCGCTGCACTGTCGGAGGGTCAGTACTGAGGGAGCGCTGCACTGTCGGAGGGTCAGTACTGAGGGAACGCTGCACTGTCGGAGGGTCAGTACTGAGGGAACGCTGCACTGTCGGAGGGGCAGTACTGATGGAGTGCTGCACTGTCGGAGGGTCAGTACTGAGGGAACGCTGCACTGTCGGAGGGTCAGTACTGAGGGAGTGCTGCACTGTCGGAGGTTCAGTGCTGAGGGAGCGCTGCACTGTCGGAGGGTCAGTACTGAGGGAACGCTGCACTGTCGGAGGGTCAGTACTGAGGGAGCGCTGCACTGTCGGAGGGTCAGTACTGAGGGAGTGCTGCACTGTCAGAGGGTCAGTACTGAGGGAACGCTGCACTGTCGGATGGTCAGTACTGAGGGAGTGCTGCACTGTCGGAGGGTCAGTACTGAGGGAGTGCTGCACTGTCAGAGGGTCAGTACTGAGGGAACGCTGCACTGTCGGAGGGTCAGTACTGAGGGAGTGCTGCACTGTCAGAGGGTCAGTACTGAGGGAAAGCTGCAGTGTCGGAGGGTCAGTACTGAGGGAACGCTGCACTGTCGGAGGGTCAGTACTGAGGGAGTGCTGCACTGTCAGAGGGTCAGTACTGAGGGAAAGCTGCAGTGTCGGAGGGTCAGTACTGAGGGAGATCTGCACTGTCGGAGGATCAGTACTGAGGGAGCGCCGCACTGTCGGAGGGTCAGTACTGAGGGAGCGCTGCACTGTCGGAGGGTCAGTACTGAGGGAGCGCCGCACTGTCGGAGGGTCAGTACTGAGGGAGCGCCGCACTGTCGGAGGGTCAGTACTGAGGGAGATCTGCACTGTCGGAGGGTCAGTACTGAGGGAGCGCCGCACTGTCGGAGGGTCAGGACTGAGGGAGCGCTGCACTGTCGGAGGGTCAGTGCTGAGGGAACGCCGCACTGTCGGAGGGTCAGTACTGAGGGAGCGCTGCACTGTCGGAGGGTCAGTACTGAGGTAGCACTGCACTGGCATAGGGTCAGAACTGAGGGAGCACTGCACTGTCGGAGGGTCAGGACTGAGGGAGCGCCGCACTGTCGGTGGGTCAGTACTGAGGGAGCGCCGCACTGTCGGAGGGTCAGTACTGAGGGAGCGTTGCACTGTCGGAGGGTCAGTACTGAGGGAGCGTTGCACTGTCGGAGGTTCAGTACTGAGGGAGCGCTGCACTGTCGGAGGGTCAGGACTGAGGGAGCGCCGCACTGTCGGAGGGTCAGTACTGAGGGAGCGTTGCACTGTCGGAGGTTCAGTACTGAGGGAGCGCTGCACTGTCGGAGGGTCAGTACTGAGGGAGCGCTGCACTGTCGGAGGGTCAGTACTGAGGGAAAGCTGCACTGTCGGAGGGTCAGTACTGAGGGAACGTTGCACTGTCGGAGGGTCAGTACTGAGGGAGCGCTGCACTGTCGGAGGGTCAGTACTGAGGGAGCGCTGCACTGTCGGAGGGTCAGTACTGAGGGAGTGCTGCACTGTCGGAGGGTCAGTACTGAGGGAACGCTGCACTGTCGGAGGGTCAGTACTGAGGGAGTGCTGCACTGTCGGAGGTTCAGTGCTGAGGGAGCGCTGCACTGTCGGAGGGTCAGTACTGAGGGAACGCTGCACTGTCGGAGGGTCAGTACTGAGGGAGTGCTGCACTGTCAGAGGGTCAGTACTGAGGGAGCGCTGCACTGTCGGAGGGTCAGTACTGAGGGAACGCTGCAGTGTCGGAGGGTCAGCACTGAGGGAGATCTGCACTGTCAGAGGGTCAGTCCTGAGGGAGCACTGCACTGTCGGAGGGTAAGAACTGAGGGAGCGCTGCACTGTCGGAGGGTCAGTACTGAGGGAGCGCTGCACTGTCGGAGGGTCAGTACTGAGGGAGCGCTGCACTGTCGGAGGGTCAGTGATGAGGGAACTCCGCACTGCCGGAGGGTCAGTACTGAGGGAGCGCCGCACTGTCGGAGGGTCAGTACTGAGGGAGATCTGCACTGTCGGAGGGTCAGTACTGAGGGAGCGCCGCACTGTCGGAGGGTCAGTACTGAGGGAGCGCCACACTGTCGGAGGGTCAGTGCTGAGGGAACGCCGCACTGTCGGAGGGTCAGTACTGAGGGAGCGCTGCACTGTCGGAGGGTCAGTACTGCGGTAGCACTGCACTGTCGTAGGGTCAGAACTGAGGGAGCGTTGCACTGTCGGAGGGTCAGTACTGAGGGAACGCCGCACTGTCGGAGGGTCAGTACTGAGGGAGCGCCGCACTGTCGGAGGGTCAGTACTGAGGGAACGCCGCACTGTCGGAGGGTCAGTACTGAGGGAGATCTGCACTGTCGGAGGTTCAGTACTGAGGTAGCACTGCACTGTCGGAGGGTCAGAACTGAGGGAGCGCTGCACTGTCGGAGGGTCAGTACTGAGGGAGCGCTGCACTGTCGGAGGGTCAGTACTGAGGGAGATCTGCACTGTCGGAGGGTCAGTACTGAGGGAGCGCTGCACTGTCGGAGGGTCAGTACTGAGGGAGCGCTGCACTGTCGGAAGGTCAGTACTGAGGGAGCGCCGCACTGTCGGAGGGTCAGTACTGAGGGAGCGCTGCACTGTCGGAGGGTCAGTACTGAGGGAGCGCCGCACTGTCGGTGGGTCAATACTGAGGGAGCGCCGCACTGTCGGAGGGTCAGTACTGAGGGAGCGCCGCACTGTCGGAGGGTCGGTACTGAGGGAGTGCTGCACTGTCGGAGGGTCAGTACTGAGGGAGATCTGCACTGTCAGAGGGTCAGTCCTGAGGGAGCACTGCACTGTCGGAGGGTCAGAACTGAGGGAGCGCTGCACTGTCGGAGGATCAGTACTGAGGGAGCGCTGCACTGTCGGAGGGTCAGTACTGAGGGAACGCTGCACTGTCGGAGGGTCAGTACTGAGGGAACGCTGCACTGTCGGAGGGTCAGTACTGAGGGAGTGCTGCACTGTCGGAGGGTCAGTACTGAGGGAACGCTGCACTGTCGGAGGGTCAGTACTGAGGGAGTGCTGCACTGTCGGAGGGTCAGTACTGAGGGAGCGCTGCACTGTTGGAGGGTCAGTACTGAGGGAACGCCGCACTGTCGGAGGGTCAGCACTGAGGCAGCAGCGCACTGTCGGAGGGTCAGTACTGAGGGAGCGCTGCACTGTCGGAGGGTCAGTACTGAGGGAGCGCCGCACTGTCGGAGGGTCAGCACTGAGGCAGCAGCGCACTGTCCGAGGGTCAGTACTGAGGGAGCACTGCACTGTCGGAGGGTCAGTACTGAGGGAGCGCTGCACTGTCGGAGGGTCAGTACTGAGGGAGTGCTGCACTGTCGGAGGGTCAGTACTGAGGGAGATCTGCACTGTCAGAGGGTCAGTCCTGAGGGAGCACTGCACTGTCGGAGGGTCAGAACTGAGGGAGCGCTGCACTGTCGGAGGGTCAGTACTGAGGGAGCGCTGCACTGTCGGAGGGTCAGTACTGAGGGAACGCTGCACTGTCGGAGGGTCAGTACTGAGGGAACGCTGCACTGTCGGAGGGTCAGTACTGAGGGAGCGCTGCACTGTTGGAGGGTCAGTACTGAGGGAACGCTGCACTGTCGGAGGGTCAGTACTGAGGGAGTGCTGCACTGTCGGAGGGTCAGTACTGAGGGAGCGCTGCACTGTCAGAGGGTCAGTACTGAGGGAGCGCTGCACTGTCGGAGGGTCAGTACTGAGGGAGCGCTGCACTGTCGGTGGGTCAGTACTGAGGGAACGCTGCACTGTCGGAGGGTCAGTACTGAGGGAGTGCTGCACTGTCAGAGGGTCAGTACTGAGGGAGCGCTGCACTGTCGGAGGGTCAGTACTGAGGGAACGCTGCAGTGTCGGAGGGTCAGTGCTGAGGGAGATCTGCACTGTCAGAGGGTAAGTCCTGAGGGAGCACTGCACTGTCGGAGGGTCAGAACTGAGGGAGCGCTGCACTGTCGGAGGGTCAGTACTGAGGGAGCGCTGCACTGTCGGAGGGTCAGTACTGAGGGAGCGCTGCACTGTCGGAGGTTCAGTGCTGAGGGAACGCCGCACTGTCGGAGGGTCAGTACTGAGGGAGCGCCGCACTGTCGGAGGGTCAGTACTGAGGGAGATCTGCACTGTCGGAGGGTCAGTACTGAGGGAGCGCCGCACTGTCGGAGGGTCAGTACTGAGGGAGCGCTGCACTGTCGGAGGGTCAGTGCTGAGGGAACGCCGCACTGTCGGAGGGTCAGTACTGAGGGAGCGCTGCACTGTCGGAGGGTCAGTACTGAGGTAGCACTGCACTGTCGTAGGGTCAGAACTGAGGGAGCGTTGCACTGTCGGAGGGTCAGTACTGAGGGAACGCCGCACTGTCGGAGGGTCAGTACTGAGGGAGCGCCGCACTGTCGGAGGGGCAGTACTGAGGGAGCGCCGCACTGTCGGAGGGTCAGTGCTGAGGGAACGCCGCACTGTCGGAGGGTCAGTACTGAGGGAGCGCCGCACTGTCGGAGGGTCAGTACTGAGGGAGATCTGCACTGTCGGAGGGTCAGTACTGAGGTAGCACTGCACTGTCGGAGGGTCAGAACTGAGGGAGCGCTGCACTGTCGGAGGGGCAGTACTGAGGGAGCGCTGCACTGTCGGAGGGTCAGTACTGAGGGAGATCTGCACTGTCAGAGGGTCAGTCCTGAGGGAGCACTGCACTGTCGGAGGGTCAGAACTGAGGGAGCGCTGCACTGTCGGAGGGTCAGTACTGAGGGAGCGCTGCACTGTCGGAGGGTCAGTACTGAGGGAACGCTGCACTGTCGGAGGGTCAGTACTGAGGGAACGCTGCACTGTCGGAGGGTCAGTACTGAGGGAGCGCTGCACTGTTGGAGGGTCAGTACTGAGGGAACGCTGCACTGTCGGAGGGTCAGTACTGAGGGAGTGCTGCACTGTCGGAGGGTCAGTACTGAGGGAGCGCTGCACTGTCAGAGGGTCAGTACTGAGGGAGCGCTGCACTGTCGGAGGGTCAGTACTGAGGGAGCGCTGCACTGTCGGTGGGTCAGTACTGAGGGAACGCTGCACTGTCGGAGGGTCAGTACTGAGGGAGTGCTGCACTGTCAGAGGGTCAGTACTGAGGGAGCGCTGCACTGTCGGAGGGTCAGTACTGAGGGAACGCTGCAGTGTCGGAGGGTCAGTACTGAGGGAGATCTGCACTGTCAGAGGGTAAGTCCTGAGGGAGCACTGCACTGTCGGAGGGTCAGAACTGAGGGAGCGCTGCACTGTCGGAGGGTCAGTACTGAGGGAGCGCTGCACTGTCGGAGGGTCAGTACTGAGGGAGCGCTGCACTGTCGGAGGTTCAGTGCTGAGGGAACGCCGCACTGTCGGAGGGTCAGTACTGAGGGAGCGCCGCACTGTCGGAGGGTCAGGACTGAGGGAGATCTGCACTGTCGGAGGGTCAGTACTGAGGGAGCGCCGCACTGTCGGAGGGTCAGTACTGAGGGAGCGCTGCACTGTCGGAGGGTCAGTGCTGAGGGAACGCCGCACTGTCGGAGGGTCAGTACTGAGGGAGCGCTGCACTGTCGGAGGGTCAGTACTGAGGGAGCGCTGCACTGTCGGAGGGTCAGTACTGAGGGAGCGCCGCACTGTCGTAGGGTCAGAACTGAGGGAGCGTTGCACTGTCGGAGGGTCAGTACTGAGGGAACGCCGCACTGTCGGAGGGTCAGTACTGAGGGAGCGCCGCACTGTCGGAGGGGCAGTACTGAGGGAGCGCCGCACTGTCGGAGTGTCAGTGCTGAGGGAACGCCGCACTGTCGGAGGGTCAGTACTGAGGGAGCGCCGCACTGTCGGAGGGTCAGTACTGAGGGAGATCTGCACTGTCGGAGGGTCAGTACTGAGGTAGCACTGCACTGTCGGAGGGTCAGAACTGAGGGAGCGCTGCACTGTCGGAGGGTCAGTACTGAGGGAGCGCTGCACTGTCGGAGGGTCAGTACTGAGGGAGCGCCGCACTGTCGGAGGGTCAGTACTGAGGGAGCGCCGCACTGTCGGTGGGTCAGTACAGAGGGAGCGCCGCACTGTCGGTGGGTCAGTACTGAGGGAGCGCCGCACTGTCGGAGGGTCAGTACTGAGGGAGTGCTGCACAGTCGGAGGGTCAGTACTGAGGGAACGCTGCACTGTCGGAGGGTCAGTACTGAGGGAGAGCTGCACTGTCGGAGGGTCAGTACTGAGGGAGCGCTGCACTGTTGGAGGGTCAGTACTGAGGGAACGCTGCACTGTCGGAGGGTCAGTACTGAGGGAGTGCTGCACTGTCGGAGGGTCAGTACTGAGGGAGCGCTGCACTGTCAGAGGGTCAGTACTGAGGGAGCGCTGCACTGTCGGAGGGTCAGTACTGAGGGAGCGCTGCACTGTCGGTGGGTCAGTACTCAGGGAACGCTGCACTGTCGGAGGGTCAGTACTGAGGGAGATCTGCACTGTCGGAGGGTCAGTACTGAAAGATCGCTGCACTGTCGGAGGGTCAGTACTGAGGGAGTGCTGCACTGTCAGAGGGTCAGTACTGAGGGAGCGCTGCAGTGTCGGAGGGTCAGTACTGAGGGAACGCTGCAGTGTCGGAGGGTCAGTACTGAGGGAGATCTGCACTGTCAGAGGGTCAGTACTGAGGGAGCGCCGCACTGTCGGAGGGTCAGTACTGAGGGAGCGCTGCACTGTCGGAGGGTCAGTACTGAGGTAGCACTGCACTGTCGTAGGGTCAGAACTGAGGGAGCGTTGCACTGTCGGAGGGTCAGTACTGAGTGAGCGCCGCACTGTCGGAGGGTCAGTACTGAGGGAGCGCCGCACTGTCGGAGGGTCAGTACTGAGGGAGCGCCGCACTGTCGGAGGGTCAGTGCTGAGGGAACGCCGCACTGTCGGAGGGTCAGTACTGAGGGAGCGCCGCACTGTCGGAAGGTCAGTCCTGAGGGAGATCTGCACTGTCGGAGGGTCAGTACTGAGGTAGCACTGCACTGTCGGAGGGTCAGCACTGAGGGAGTGCTGCACTGTCGGAGGGTCAGTACTGAGGGAGCGCTGCACTGTCGGATGGTCAGTACTGAGGGAACGCTGCACTGTCGGAGGGTCAGTACTGAGGGAACGCTGCACTCTCGGAGGGTCAGTACTGAGGGAGTGCTGCACTGTCGGAGGGTCAGTACTGAGGGAACGCTGCACTGTCGGAGGGTCAGTACTGAGGGAGAGCTGCACTGTCGGAGGGTCAGTACTGAGGGAGCGCTGCACTGTTGGAGGGTCAGGACTGAGGGAACGCTGCACTGTCGGAGGGTCAGTACTGAGGGAGCGCTGCACTGTCGGAGGGTGAGTACTGAGGGAGCGCTGCACTGTCGGAGGGTCAGTACTGAGGGATTGCTGCACTGTCGGAGGGTCAGTACTGAGGGAGCGCTGCACTGTCAGAGGGTCAGTACTGAGGGAGCGCTGCACTGTCGGAGGGTCAGTACTGAGGGAGCGCTGCACTGTCGGAGGGTCAGTACTGAGGGAACGCTGCACTGTCGGAGGGTCAGTACTGAGGGAGCGCTGCACTGTCGGAGGGTCATTACTGAGGGAAAGCTGCACTGTCGGAGGGTCAGTACTGAGGGAGATCTGCACTGTCAGATGGTCAGTCCTGAGGGAGCACTGCACTGTCGGAGGGTCAGTACTGAGGGAACGCTGCACTGTCGGAGGGTCAGTACTGAGGGAACGCCGCACTGTCAGAGGGTCAGTACTGAGGGAGCGCTGCACTGTCGGAGGGTCAGTACTGAGGGAACGCTGCACTGTCGGAGGGTCAGTAATGAGGGAGATCTGCACTGTCAGAGGGTCAGTCCTGAGGGAGCGCTGCACTGTCGGAGGGTCAGTACTGAGGGAGCGCCGCACTGTCGGAGGGTCAGTACTGAGGGAGCGCCGCACTGTCGGAGGGTCAGTACTGAGGGAGGGCGGCACTGTCGGAGGGTCAGTACTGAGGGAGCGCTGCACTGTCGGAGGGCCAGTACTGAGGGAGGGCGGCACTGTCGGATGGTCAGTACTGAGGGAGCGCTGCACTGTCGGAGGGTCAGTACTGAGGGAGGGCGGCACTGTCGGAGGGTCAGTACTGAGGGAGCGCTGCACTGTCGGAGGGTCAGTACTGAGGGAGCGCCGCACTGTCGGAGGGTCAGTACTGAGGGAGCGCTGCGCTGTTGGAGGGTCAGTACTGAGGGAACGCTGCACTGTCGGAGGGTCAGTACTGAGGGAGTGCTGCACTGTCGGAGGGTCAGTACTGAGGGAACGCTGCACTGTCGGAGGGTCAGTACTGAGGGAGAGCTGCACTGTCGGAGGGTCAGTACTGAGGGAGCGCTGCACTGTTGGAGGGTCAGGACTGAGGGAACGCTGCACTGTCGGTGGGTCAGTACTGAGGGAGTGCTGCACTGTCGGAGGGTCAGTACTGAGGGAGCGCTGCACTGTCAGAGGGTCAGTACTGAGGGAGCGCTGCACTGTCGGAGGGTCAGTACTGAGGGAGATCTGCACTGTCAGAGGGTCAGTCCTGAGGGAGCACTGCACTGTCGGAGGGTCAGTACTGAGGGAACGCTGCACTGTCGGAGGGTCAGTACTGAGGGAGCGCTGCACTGTCGGAGGGCCAGTACTGAGGGAACGCTGCACTGTCAGAGGGTCAGTACTGAGGGAACGCTGCACTGTCGGAGGGTCAGTACTGAGGGAGCACTGCACTGTCGGAGGGTCAGTACTGAGGGAACGCTGCACTGTCAGAGGGTCAGTACTGAGGGAGCGCTGCACTGTCGGAGGGTCAGTACTGAGGGAACGCTGCACTGTCGGAGGGTCAGTACTGAGGGAGATCTGCACTGTCAGAGGGTCAGTCCTGAGGGAGCACTGCACTGTCGGAGGGTCAGAACTGAGGGAGCGCTGCACTGTCGGAGGGTCAGTACTGAGGGAGCACTGCACTGTTGGAGGGTCAGTACTGAGGGAGATCTGCACTGTCGGAGGGTCAGTGCTGAGGGAACGCTGCACTGTCGGAGGGTCGGTACTGAGGGAATGCTGCACTGTCAGAGGGTCAGTACTGAGGGAGCGTTGCACTGTCGGAGGGTAAATAATGAGGGAGCGCAGCACTGTCGGAGGGTCAGTACTGAGGGAGCGCCGCACTGTCGGATGGTCAGTACTGAGGGAGCGCTGCACTGTCGGAGGGTCAGTACTGAGGGAGGGCTGCACTGTCGGAGGGTCAGTACTGAGGGAGTGCTGCACTGTCAGAGGGTCATTACTGAGGGAGTGCTGCACTGTCGGAGGGTCAGTCCTGAGGGAGTGCTGCACTGTCGGAGGGTCAGTACTGAGGTAACGCTGCACTGTCGGAGGTTGAGTACTGAGGGAGCGCTGCACTGTCGGAGGGTCAGTACTGAGGGAGCGCTGCACTGTCGGAGGGTCAGTACTGAGGGAGCGCTGCGCTGTTGGAGGGTCAGTACTGAGGGAACGCTGCACTGTCGGAGGGTCAGTACTGAGGGAGCGCCGCACTGTCGGAGGGTCAGGACTGAGGGAGCGCCGCACTGTCGGAGGGTCAGTACTGAGGGAGATCTGCACTGTCGGAGGGTCAGTACTGAGGGAGATCGGCACTGTCGGAGGGTCAGTACTGAGGGAGCGCCGCACTGTCGGAGGGTCAGTACTGAGGGAACGCTGCACTGTCCGAGGGTCAGTACTGAGGGAGCACCGCACTGTCGGAGGGTCAGTACTGAGGGAGATCTGCACTGTCGCAGGGTCAGTACTGAGGGAGCACTGCACTGTCGGAGGGTCAGTACTGAGGGAGCGCTGCACTGTCGGAGGGTCAGTACTGAGGGAGCACTGCACTGTCGGAGGGTCAGTACTGAGGGAGATCTGCACTGTCGGAGGGTCAGTGCTGAGGGAACGCTGCACTGTCGGAGAGTCGGTACTGAGGGAGTGCTGCACTGCCAGAGGGTCAGTACTGAGGGAGCGTTGCACTGTCGGAGGGTCAATACTGAGGGAGCGCAGCACTGTCGGAGGGTCAGTACTGAGGGAGCGCTGCACTGTCGGAGGGTCAGTACTGAGGGAGCGCTGCACTGTCGGAGGGTCAGTACTGAGGGAGGGCTGCACTGTCGGAGTGTCAGTACTGAGGGAGTGCTGCACTGTCAGAGGGTCAGTACTGAGGGAGTGCTGCACTGTCGGAGGGTCAGTACTGAGGGAGTGCTGCACTGTCAGAGGGTCAGTACTGAGGGAGCACTGCACTGTCGGAGATTCAGTACTGAGGGAGATCTGCACTGTCGGAGGGTCAGTTCTGAGGGAGCACTGCACTGTCGGAGGGTCAGTACTGAGGGAGC
This sequence comes from Heptranchias perlo, assembly GCF_035084215.1. Taxonomy (NCBI): domain Eukaryota; kingdom Metazoa; phylum Chordata; class Chondrichthyes; order Hexanchiformes; family Hexanchidae; genus Heptranchias; species Heptranchias perlo. Next base: position 211,825 of record NW_027139399.1, read on the forward strand.
GCTGCACTGTCGGAGGGTCATTACTGAGGGAGATCTGCACTGTCGGAGGGTCAGTGCTGAGGGAACGCTGTACTGTCGGAGGGTCAGTACTGAGGGAGTGCTGCACTGTCGGAGGGTCAGTACTGAGGGAGCGCTGCACTGTCGGAGGGTCAGTACTGAGGGAGATCTGCACTGTCGGAGGGTCAGTACTGAGGGAGCACTGCACTGTCAGAGGGTCAGTACTGAGGGAGCGTTGCACTGTCGGAGGGTCAATACTGAGGGAACGCTGCACTGTCGGAGGGTCAGTACTGAGGGAGCGCTGCACTGTCTGAGGGTCAGTCCTGAGGGAGCGCTGCACTGTCAGAGGTTCAGTACTGAGGGAGCGCTGCACTTTCGGAGGGTCAGTCCTGAGGGAGTGCTGCACTGTCGGAGGGTCAGTACTGAGGGAGTGCTGCACTGTCGGAGGGTCAGCACTGAGGGAGCGCTGCACTGTCCGAGGGTCAGTACTGAGGGAGCGCTGCACTGTCGGAGGGTCAGTACTGAGGGAGCGCCGCACTGTCGGAGGGTCAGTACTGAGGGAGCGCTGCACTGTCGGAGGGTCAGTACTGAGGGAGTGCTGCACAGTCGGAGGGTCAGTACTGAGGGAGCGCAGCACTGTCGGAGGGTCAGTACTGAGGGAGTGCTGCATTGTCGGAGGGTCAGTGCTGAGGGAACGCTGCACTGTCGGAGGGTCAGTACTGAGGGAGCGCTGCACTGTCGGAGGGTCAGTCCTGAGGGAGTGCTGCAGTGTCGGAGGGTGAGTACTGAGGGAACGCTGCACTGTCGGAGGGTCAGTACTGAGGGAGCGCTGCACTGTCGGAGGGTCAGTACTGAGGGAGCGCCGCACTGTCGGAGGGTCAGTACTGAGGGAGCGCCGCACTGTCGGAGGGTCAGTACTGAGGGAGATCTGCACTGTCGGAGGGTCAGTACTGAGGGAGCGCCGCACTGTCGGAGGGTCAGTACTGAGGGAGATCTGCACTGTCGGAGGGTCAGTACTGAGGGAGATCGGCACTGTCGGAGGGTCAGTACTGAGGGAGCGCCGCACTGTCGGAGGGTCAGTACTGAGGGAGCGCCGCACTGTCGGAGGGTCAGTACTGAGGGAGCGCCGCACTGTCGGAGGGTCAGTACTGAGGGAGCACTGCACTGTCGGAGGGTCAGTACTGAGGGAGCACTGCACTGTCGGAGGGTCAGGACTGAGGGAGCGCCGCACTGTCGGAGGGTCGGTACTGAGGGAGCGCCGCACTGTCGGAGGTTCAGTACTGAGGGAGCGCTGCACTGTCGGAGGGTCAGTACTGAGGGAGTGCCGAACTGTCGGAGGGTCAGTACTGAGGGAGCGCCGCACTGTCGGAGGGTCAGTACTGAGGGAGCGCCGCACTGTCGGAGGGTCAGTACTGAGTGAGCGCCGCACTGTCGGAGGATCAGTACTGAGGGAGCGCTGCACTGTCGGAGGGTCAGTACTGAGGGAGCGCCGCACTGTCGGAGGGTCAGTACTGAGGGAGCGCTGCACTGTCGGAGGGTCAGTCCTGAGGGAACGCTGCACTGTCCGAGGGTCAGTACTGAGGGAGCACCGCACTGTCGGAGGGTCAGTACTGAGGGAGATCTGCACTTTCGCAGGGTCAGTACTGAGGGAGCACTGCACTGTCGGAGGGTCAGTACTGAGGGAGTGCTGCACTGTCGGAGGGTCAGTACTGAGGGAGCACTGCACTGTCGGAGGGTCAGTACTGAGGGAGATCTGCACTGTCGGAGGGTCAGTGCTGAGGGAACGCTGCACTGTCGGAGGGTCGGTACTGAGGGAGTGCTGCACTGTCAGAGGGTCAGTACTGAGGGAGCGTTGCACTGTCGGAGGGTCAATACTGAGGGAGCGCAGCACTGTCGGAGGGTCAGTACTGAGGGAGCGCCGCACTGTCGGATGGTCAGCACTGAGGGAGCGCTGCACTGTCGGAGGGTCAGTACTGAGGGAGGGCTGCACTGTCGGAGGGTCAGTACTGAGGGAGTGCTGCACTGTCAGAGGGTCATTACTGAGGGAGTGCTGCACTGTCGGAGGGTCAGTACTGAGGGAGTGCTGAACTGTCGGAGGGTCAGTACTGAGGGAGCGCCGCACTGTCGGAGGGTCAGTACTGAGGCAGCAGCGCACTGTCGGAGGGTCAGTACTGAGTGAGCGCCGCACTGTCGGAGGGTCAGTACTGAGGGAGCGCTGCACTGTCGGAGGGTCAGTACTGAGGGAGTGCTGCACTGTCAGAGGGTCAGTACTGAGGGAGCGCCGCACTGTCGGAGGGTCAGTACTGAGGGAGCGCTGCACTGTCGGAGGGTCAGTACTGAGGGAACGCTGCACTGTCCGAGGGTCAGTACTGAGGGAGCACCGCACTGTCGGAGGGTCAGTACTGAGGGAGATCTGCACTTTCGCAGGGTCAGTACTGAGGGAGCACTGCACTGTCGGAGGGTCAGTACTGAGGGAGCGCTGCACTGTCGGAGGGTCAATACTGAGGGAGCACTGCACTGTCGGAGGGTCAGTACTGAGGGAGCGCTGCACTGTCGGAGGGTCGGTACTGAGGGAGTGCTGCACTGTCAGAGGGTCAGTACTGAGGGAGATCTGCACTGTCGGAGGGTCAGTACTGAGGGAGATCTGCACTGTCGGAGGGTCAGTGCTGAGGGAACGCTGCACTGTCGGAGGGTCGGTACTGAGGGAGTGCTGCACTGTCAGAGGGTCAGTACTGAGGGAGCGTTGCACTGTCGGAGGGTCAATACTGAGGGAGCGCAGCACTGTCGGAGGGTCAGTACTGAGGGAGCGCCGCACTGTCGGATGGTCAGCACTGAGGGAGCGCTGCACTGTCGGAGGGTCAGTACTGAGGGAGGGCTGCACTGTCGGAGGGTCAGTACTGAGGGAGTGCTGCACTGTCAGAGGGTCATTACTGAGGGAGTGCTGCACTGTCGGAGGGTCAGTACTGAGGGAGCGCTGCACTGTCGGAGGGTCAGTGCTGAGGGAACGCTGCACTGTCGGAGGGTCAGTCCTGAGGGAGTGCTGCACTGTCGGAGGGTCAGTACTGAGGGAGAGCTGCACTGTCGGAGGGTCAGTACTGAGGGAGCGCTGCGCTGTTGGAGGGTCAGTACTGAGGGAACGCTGCACTGTCGGAGGGTCAGTACTGAGGGAGCGCCGCACTGTCGGAGGGTCAGTACTGAGGGAGCGCTGCACTGTCGGAGGGTCAGTACTGAGGGAGATCTGCACTGTCGCAGGGTCAGTACTGAGGGAGCGCTGCACTGTCGGAGGGTCAGTACTGAGGGAGCGCTGCACTGTCGGAGGGTCAGTCCTGAGGGAACGCTGCACTGTCCGAGGGTCAGTACTGAGGGAGCGCCGCACTGTCGGAGGATCAGTACTGAGGGAGATCTGCACTTTCGCAGGGTCAGTACTGAGGGAGCACTGCACTGTCGGAGGGTCAGTACTGAGGGAGTGCTGCACTGTCGGAGGGTCAGTACTGAGGGAGCACTGCACTGTCGGAGGGTCAGTACTGAGGGAGATCTGCACTGTCGGAGGATCAGTGCTGAGGGAACGCTGCACTGTCGGAGGGTCAGTACTGAGGGAGCGCAGCACTGTCGGAGGGTCAGTACTGAGGGAGCGCCGCACTGTCGGATGGTCAGCACTGAGGGAGCGCTGCACTGTCGGAGGGTCAGTACTGAGGGAGGGCTGCACTGTCGGAGGGTCAGTACTGAGGGAGTGCTGCACTGTCAGAGGGTCATTACTGAGGGAGTGCTGCACTGTCGGAGGGTCAGTACTGAGGGAGTGCTGAACTGTCGGAGGGTCAGTACTGAGGGAGCGCCGCACTGTCGGAGGGTCAGTACTGAGGCAGCAGCGCACTGTCGGAGGGTCAGTACTGAGTGAGCGCCGCACTGTCGGAGGGTCAGTACTGAGGGAGCGCTGCACTGTCGGAGGGTCAGTACTGAGGGAGTGCTGCACTGTCAGAGGGTCAGTACTGAGGGAGCGCCGCACTGTCGGAGGGTCAGTACTGAGGGAGCGCTGCACTGTCGGAGGGTCAGTACTGAGGGAACGCTGCACTGTCCGAGGGTCAGTACTGAGGGAGCACCGCACTGTCGGAGGGTCAGTACTGAGGGAGATCTGCACTTTCGCAGGGTCAGTACTGAGGGAGCACTGCACTGTCGGAGGGTCAGTACTGAGGGAGCGCTGCACTGTCGGAGGGTCAGTACTGAGGGAGCACTGCACTGTCGGAGGGTCAGTACTGAGGGAGATCTGCACTGTCGGAGGGTCAGTGCTGAGGGAACGCTGCACTGTCGGAGGGTCGGTACTGAGGGAGTGCTGCACTGTCAGAGGGTCAGTACTGAGGGAGCGTTGCACTGTCGGAGGGTCAATACTGAGGGAGCGCAGCACTGTCGGATGGTCAGTACTGAGGGAGCGCTGCACTGTCGGAGGGTCAGTACTGAGGGAGGGCTGCACTGTCGGAGGGTCAGTACTGAGGGAGTGCTGCACTGTCAGAGGGTCATTACTGAGGGAGTGCTGCACTGTCAGAGGGTCATTACTGAGGGAGTGCTGCACTGTCGGAGGGTCAGTACTGAGGGAGCGCTGCACTGTCGGAGGGTCAGTGCTGAGGGAACGCTGCACTGTCGGAGGGTCAGTCCTGAGGGAGTGCTGCACTGTCGGAGGGTCAGTACTGAGGGAGAGCTGCACTGTCGGAGGGTCAGTACTGAGGGAGCGCTGCGCTGTTGGAGGGTCAGTACTGAGGGAACGCTGCACTGTCGGAGGGTCAGTACTGAGGGAGCGCCGCACTGTCGGAGGGTCAGTACTGAGGGAGCGCTGCACTGTCGGAGGGTCAGTACTGAGGGAGATCTGCACTGTCGCAGGGTCAGTACTGAGGGAGCGCTGCACTGTCGGAGGGTCAGTACTGAGGGAGCGCTGCACTGTCGGAGGGTCAGTACTGAGGGAGATCTGCACTGTCGCAGGGTCAGTACTGAGGGAGCACTGCACTGTCGGAGGGTCAGTACTGAGGGAGCACTGCACTGTCGGAGGGTCAGTACTGAGGGAGCACTGCACTGTCGGAGGGTCAGTACTGAGGGAGCGCCGCACTGTCGGAGGGTCAGTACTGAGGGAGCGCCGCACTGTCGGAGGGTCAGTACTGAGGGAGCGCCGCACTGTCGGAGGGTCAGTACTGAGGGAGCGCCGCACTGTCGGAGGGTCAGTACTGAGGGAGCGCTGCACTGTCGGAGGGTCAGTACTGAGGGAGCGCCGCACTGTCGGAGGGTCAGTACTGAGGGAGCGCCGCACTGTCGGAGGGTCAGTACTGAGGGAGCGCCGCACTGTCGGAGGGTCAGTACTGAGGGAGCGCCGCACTGTCGGAGGTGCCGTCTGTCGGACGAGACGTTAAACCGAGGGCCCCGTCTGCCCTCTCAGGTGGACGTAAAATCCCACGGCCACTATTGGAAGAAGAGCAGGGGGGAGTTCTCCCCGGTGTCCTGGGGCCGATATTTATCCCTTGAGAAACATCACTGAAAAAAACAGATGAGCTGGGTCATTCTCACATTGCTGTTTGTGGGATCTTGCTGTGCGCAAATTGGCTGACACGTTTCCTGCATTACAACAGTGGTTACACATGAGAAATGGTCCTTCATTGGATGTCAGGCGGTTTGGGATGTCCTGAGTTGGTGAAAGGGGCT
>NW_027139399.1:227500-241041 GCF_035084215.1 Heptranchias perlo
GGGCACGGGGCATGGGGAGGGCACAGGGCGTGGGGAGGGCACAGGGCGTGGGGAGGGCACAGGGCGTGGGGAGGGCACAGGGCATGGGGAGGGCACAGGGCGTGGGGAGGGCACGGGGCATGGGGAGGGCACGGGGCATGGGGAGGGCACGGGGCGTGGGGAGGGCACAGGGCATGGGGAGGGCATGGGGCATGGGGAGGGCACAGGGCGTGGGGAGGGCACAGGGCATGGGGAGGGCACAGGGCGTGGGGAGGGCATGGGGCGTGGGGAGGGCACGGGGCGTGGGGAGGGCATGGGGCGTGGGGAGGGCACAGGGCATGGGGAGGGCATGGGGCGTGGGGAGGGCACGGGGCATGGGGAGGGAACGGGGCGTGGGGAGGGCACAGGGCATGGGGAGGGCATGGGGAGGGCACAGGGCGTGGAGAGGGCACAGGGCATGGGGAGGGCACGGGGCATGGGGAGGGCACGGGGCGTGGGGAGGGCACGGGGCGTGTGCAGGGCACGGGGCGTGTGGAGGGCACAGGGCATGGGGAGGGCACGGGGCGTGGGGAGGGCACGGGGCGTGGGGAGGGCACAGGGCGTGGGGAGGGCACGGGGCGTGGGGAGGGCATGGGGCATGGGGAGGGCACAGGGCATGGGGAGGGCACAGGGCGTGGGGTGGGCAGAGGGCATGGGGAGGGCATGGGGCATGGGGAGGGCACGGGCGTGGGGAGGGCACAGGGCATGGGGAGGGCACAGGGCATGGGGAGGGCATGGGGCGTGGGGAGGGCACAGGGCATGGAGAGGGCACAGGGCATGGGGAGGGCACGGGGCGTGGGGAGGGCACAGGGCATGGGGAGGGCATGGGGAGGGCACAGGGCGTGGGGAGGGCACAGGGCACGGGGCATGGGGAGGGCACAGGGCATGGGGAGGGCACGGGGCGTGGGGAGGGCACAGGGCGTGGGGAGGGCACAGGGCATGGGGAGGGCACAGGGCATGGGGAGGGCACAGGGCGTGGGGAGGGCACAGGTCAGAGAGGAGGGCACAGGTCAGAGAGGATGGCATGGGACAGGGATAACGCTGCTCGGTGAAAGGTGAGGTGGAGGATGAGGGGAACGAGTGGAGTTTGCGAGGGGAGCGGTCTGTCGGTCCCGGGGGGTGGGTGGGTCGGGTGGGTGAGGCGGTGAGGGTCGCTGTGGGGGAGGGGAAGGCCTGGGGAGGGCACATGACATTTGCCCACTGAGCCCCTGGGTCGTGGGGTCGAGTCCCACAGGCCAGAGACCTGTTGTAATGTGGGAGACGCAGCAGCCAATCTGCGCACAGCAAGATCCCACAAACAGCAATGTGAGAATGACCCAGATCATCTGTTTTTTTAGTGATGTTGGTCGAGGGATAAATATCGGCCCCAGGACACCGGGGAGAACTCCCCCCTGCTCTTCTTCCAATAGTGGCCGTGGGATTTTACGTCCCACCTGAGAGGGCAGACGGGGCCCTCGGTTTAACGTCTCATCCAAAAGACGGCACCTCCGACAGTGCGGCGCTCCCTCAGTACTGACCCTCCGACAGTGCGGCTCTCCCTCAGTACTGACCCTCCGACAGTGTGGCGCTCCCTCAGTACTGACCCTCCGACAGTGCAGCGCTCCCTCAGTACTGACCCTCCGACAGTGCGGCGCTCCCTCAGTACCGACCCTCCGACAGTGCAGCGCTCCCTCAGTACTGACCCTCCGACAGTGCGGCGCTCCCTCAGTACCGACCCTCCGACAGTGCGGTGCTCCCTCAGTACTGACCCTCCGACAGTGCGGCGCTCCCTCAGTACCGACCCTCCGACAGTGCGGCGCTCCCTCAGTACCGACCCTCCCACAGTGCAGCGCTCCCTCAGTACTGACCCTCCGACAGTGCAGCGCTCCCTCAGTACTGACCCTCCGACAGTGCAGCGCTCCCTCAGTACTGACCCTCCGACAGTGCGGCGCTCCCTCAGTACTGACCCTCCGACAGTGCGGCGCTCCCTCAGTACTGACCCTCCGACAGTGCAGCGCTCCCTCAGTACTGACCCTCCGACAGTGCAGCGCTCCCTCATTTCTGACCCTCCGACAGTGCGGCGCTCCCTCAGTACCGACCCTCCGACAGTGCAGCGCTCCCTCAGTACTGACCCTCCGACAGTGCGGCGCTCCCTCAGTACTGACCCTCCGACAGTGCGGCGCTCCCTCAGTACCGACCCTCCGACAGTGCGGCGCTCCCTCAGTACCGACCCTCCGACAGTGCAGCGCTCCCTCAGTACTGACCCTCCGACAGCGCGGCGCTCCCTCAGTACCGACCCTCCGACAGTGCGGCGCTCCCTCAGTACCGACCCTCCGACAGTGCAGCGCTCCCTCAGTACCGACCCTCCGACAGTGCGGCGCTCCCTCAGTACCGACCCTCCGACAGTGCGGCGCTCCCTCAGTACTGACCCTCCGACAGTGCAGCGCTCCCTCAGTACTGAACCTCCGACAGTGCGGCGCTCCCTCAGTACCGACCCTCCGACAGTGCGGCGCTCCCTCAGTACTGACCCTCCGACAGTGCAGCGCTCCCTCAGTACTGACCCTCCGACAGTGCGGCGCTCCCTCAGTACTGACCCTCCGACAGTGCGGCGCTCCCTCAGTACCGACCCTCCGACAGTGCGGCGCTCCCTCAGTACCGACCCTCCGACAGTGCGGCGCTCCCTCAGTACCGACCCTCCGACAGTGCGGCGCTCCCTCAGTACCGACCCTCCGACAGTGCGGCCCTCCCTCAGTACTGGGGCAACCGGGGAGCGTCGGGCCTGGATTACGGGGCTCGAGTCTCCGGAGTGTGTGCGGGGCTCGAGCCCTCGACTTTCTGACTCAAGACGGGAGAGGGAGAGTGAGACTGAGGCGAGACTGACAGCGGAACGTCTGGGACGTGTGCAGAGTTTATCCCGTCTCATCCAACAAGGAGGGGGAGCGAGCGTGTGGCCCTTCTGTTGCGGGCAGGAGTGAGCAGCATCTCTGCATCCTGGCATGTGAACACCCACCGTATTTACCTGCTGCAACATCGACTAAACCGCCTTGAGGCATTGCGTAGGGCAACTGGGCAGCACCTGAGGGACAAAAGAAGTCAGATCAATCGGGAGATTGGAGGAGCCATCAAGAGAGAGAGAACGTCTCACAAAATCGGCAGACGGAGTTCATCACAAGGATCGGGCAGAACAGCAATGTCACAGTGCGTTCGATACACTGTCCTTTCCCTCTCTGGGACCGGGTCTCACAGTGCGTTAGATACACTGTCCTTTCCCCCTCTGGGACCGGGTCTCACAGTGCGTTCGATACACTGTCCTTTCCCCCTCTGGGACCGGGTCTCACAGTGCGTTAGATACACTGTCCTTTCCCCCTCTGGGACCGGGTCTCACAGTGCGTTCGATACACTGTCCTTTCCCCCTCTGGGACCGGGTCTCTCAGTGCGTTAGATACACTGTCCTTTCCCCCTCTGGGACCGGGTCTCACAGTGCGTTAGATACACTGTCCTTTCCCCCTCTGGGACCGGGTCTCACAGTGTGTTAGATACACTGTCCTTTCCCCCTCTGGGACCGGGTCTCACAGTGCGTTAGATACACTGTCCTTTCCCCCTCTGGGACCGGGTCTCACAGTGCGTTAGATACACTGTCCTTTCCCCCTCTGGGACCGGGTCTCACAGTGCGTTAGATACACTGTCCTTTCCCCCTCTGGGACCGGGTCTGACAGTGTGTTAGATACACTGTCCTTTCCCCCTCTGGGACCGGGTCTCACAGTGTGTTAGATACACTGTCCTTTCCCCCTCTGGGACCGGGTCTCACAGTGTGTTAGATACACTGTCCTTTCCCCCTCTGGGACCGGGTCTCACAGTGCGTTAGATACACTGTCCTTTACCCCTCTGGGACCGGGTCTCACAGTGCGTTAGATACACTGTCCTTTCCCCCTCTGGGACCGGGTCTCACAGTACGTTAGATACACTGTCCTTTCCCCCTCTGGGACCGGGTCTCACAGTGCGTTAGATACACTGTCCTTTCCCCCTCTGGGACCGGGTCTCACAGTGCGTTAGATACACTGTCCTTTCCCCCTCTGGGACCGGGTCTCACAGTGCGTTAGATACACTGTCCTTTCCCCCTCTGGGACCGGGTCTCACAGTGCGTTAGATACACTGTCCTTTCCCCCTCTGGGACCGGGTCTCACAGTGCGTTAGATACACTGTCCTTTCCCCCTCTGGGACCGGGTCTCACAGTGCGTGAGATACACTGTCCTTTCCCCCTCTGGGACCGGGTCTCACAGTGCGTTAGATACACTGTCCTTTCCCCCTCTGGGACCGGGTCTCACAGTGTGTTAGATACACTGTCCTTTCCCCCTCTGGGACCGGGTCTCACGGTGTGTTAGATACACTGTCCTTTCCCCCTCTGGGACCGGGTCTCACAGTGCGTTAGATACACTGTCCTTTCCCCCTCTGGGACCGGGTCTCACAGTGCGTTAGATACACTGTCCTTTCCCCCTCTGGGACCGGGTCTCCCAGTGCGTTAGATACACTGTCCTTTCCCCCTCTGGGACCGGGTCTCACAGTGCGTTAGATACACTGTCCTTTCCCCCTCTGGGACCGGGTCTCACAGTGTGTTAGATACACTGTCCTTTCCCCCTCTGGGACCGGGTCTCACAGTGTGTTAGATACACTGTCCTTTCCCCCTCTGGGACAGGGTCTCACAGTGTGTTATATGCACTGTCCTTTCCCCCTCTGGGACCGGGTCTCACAGTGCGTTAGATACACTGTCCTTTCCCCCTCTGGGACCGGGTCTCACAGTGTGTTAGATACACTGTCCTTTCTCCCTCTGGGACCGGGTCTCACAGTGTGTTAGATACACTCTCCTTTCCCCCTCTGGGACCGGGTCTCACAGTGCGTTAGATACACTCTCCTTTCCCCCTCTGGGTCCGGGTCTCACGGTGTGTTCGATACACTGTCCTTTCCCCCTCTGGGACCGGGTCTCACAGTGTGTTAGATACACTGTTCTTTCCCCCTCTGGGACCGGGTCTCACAGTGCGTTAGATACACTGTCCTTTCCCACACTGGGACCGGGTCTCACAGTGCGTTAGATACACTGTCCTTTCCCCCTCTGGGACCGGGTCTCACAGTGTGTTAGATACACTGTCCTTTCCCCCTCTGGGACCGGGTCTCTCAGTGCGTTAGATACACTGTCCTTTCCCCCTCTGGGACCGGGTCTCACGGTGTGTTCGATACACTGTCCTTTCCCACTCTGGGACCGGGTCTCTCAGTGTGTTAGATGCACTGTCCTTTCCCCCTCTGGGACCGGGTCTCACAGTGTGTTAGATACACTGTCCTTTCCCCTCTGGGACCGGGTCTCTCAGTGTGTTAGATGCACTGTCCTTTCCACCTCTGGGACCGGGTCTCACAGTGCGTTAGATGCACTGTCCTTTCCCCCTCTGGGACCGGGTCTCACAGTGTGTTAGATACACTGTCCTTTCCCCCTCTGGGACCGGGTCTCACAGTGCGTTAGATACACTGTCCTTTCCCCCTCTGGGACCGGGTCTCACAGTGTATTAGATACACTGTCCTTTCCCCCTCTGGGACCGGGTCTCACAGTGCGTTAGATACACTGTCCTTTCCCCCTCTGGGACCGGGTCTCTCAGTGTGTGAGATACACTCTCCTTTCCCCCTCTGGGACCGGGTCTCACAGTGTGTGAGATACACTGTCCTTTCCCCCTCTGGGACCGGGTCTCACAGTGCGTTAGATACACTGTCCTTTCCCCCTCTGGGACCGGGTCTCACAGTGTGTTAGATGCACTGTCCTTTCCCCCTCTGGGACCGGGTCTCACAGTGTGTTAGATACACTGTCCTTTCCCCCTCTGGGACCGGGTCTCACAGTGCGTTAGATACACTGTCCTTTCCCCCTCTGGGACCGGGTCACACAGTGCGTTAGATACACTGTCCTTTCCCCCTCTGGGACCGGGTCTCACGGTGCATTAGATACACTGTCCTTTCCCCCTCTGGGACCGGGTCTCACAGTGCGTTAGATACACTGTCATTTCCCCCTCTGGGACCGGGTCTCACAGTGTGTTAGATGCACTGTCCTTTCCCCCTCTGGGACCGGGTCTCACAGTGTGTTAGATACACTGTCCTTTCCCCCTCTGGGACCGGGTCTCACAGTGCGTTAGATACACTGTCCTTTCCCCCTCTGGGACCGGGTCTCACAGTGTGTTAGATACACTGTCCTTTCCCCCTCTGGGACCGGGTCTCACAGTGTGTTAGATACACTGTCCTTTCCCCCTCTGGGACCGGGTCTCACAGTGCGTTAGATACACTGTCCTTTCCCCCTCTGGGACCGGGTCTCTCAGTGTGTTAGATACACTGTCCTTTCCCCCTCTGGGACCGGGTCTCACAGTGCGTTAGATACACTGTCCTTTCCCCCTCTGGGACCGGGTCTCTCAGTGTGTTAGATACACTGTCCTTTCCCCCTCTGGGACCGGGTCTCACAGTGCGTTAGATACACTGTCCTTTCCCCCTCTGGGACCGGGTCTCACAGTGTGTTAGATACACTGTCCTTTCCCCCTCTGGGACCGGGTCTCACAGTGTGTTAGATACACTGTCCTTTCCCCCTCTGGGACCGGGTCTCACAGTGTGTTAGATACACTGTCCTTTCCCCCTCTGGGACCGGGTATCATCCACAGGTGAGCAGACGATTACAGTGTGACTCACCCAGACCTGCGGGAAGCAGAGGCTGACCATTGTATGGCAGTCCAGGGCCTGTGATAACAGAAAGACACGTTAAGGAAACATTCTAAAATTCCTCGTTGGCTCAAATTCGTTTTTTGACCTTGGATTCAGGGACTGAGCAGCAAAGTCTCAGGCTCCATCCTGGGCCTACAGCTCAGTCAAGAATGTGGCCAAAATTTGACCTCAGCTCCCTTGGATTGGGAAGGGGTTAAACCAGCCAGGCTTGCTTCTCCTGATCAGTGTCTGGGGGGGGGTGGAAAGACTGTGCGTGTATGTGTGTGTGTGCAGATGTGCAAATGTGCTGCCCCCCACAGAGGAAGAGCCTCATTTTCTTTTGTTATTCGTTCATTGGATGTGGGCGTCGCTGGCGAGGCCGGCATTTATTGCCTATCCCTGATCGCCCCTTGAGAAGGTGGTGGTGAGCCGCCTTCTTGAACCGCTGCAGTCCGTGTGGTGAAGGTTCTCCCACAGTGCTGTTAGGAAGGGAGTTCCAGGATTTGGACCCAGCGACGATGAAGGAACGGCCGATATATTTCCAAGTCGGGATGGTGTGTGACTCGGAGGGGAACGTGCAGGTGGTGTTGTTCCCATGTGCCTGCTGCCCTTGTCCTTCTAGGTGGTAGAGGTCGCGGGTTTGGGAGGTGCTGTCGAAGAAGGCTTGGCGAGTTGCTGCAGTGCATCCTGTGGATGGTCCACACTGCAGCCACGGTGCGCCGGTGGTGAAGGGAGTGAATGTTTAGGGTGGTGGATGGGGTGCCAATCAAGCGGGCTGCTTTGTCCTGGATGGTGTCGAGCTTCTTGAGTGTTGTTGGAGCTGCACTCATCCAGGCAAGTGGAGAGTATTCCATCACACTCCTGACTTGTGCCTTGTAGATGGCGGAAAGGCTTTGGGGAGTCAGGAGGTGAGTCACTCGCCGCAGAATACCCAGCCTCTGACCTGCTCTTGTACCCACAGTATTTATATGGCTGGTCCAGTTATGTCAGTCGATGTGTCACAGAATGGCACCCGTCCCCCGTGGACTCCGAAGACCATCCACTCATCGCAAGAGAGTTATCGGGTGGCCGCTCCCCTCCCTCAAGAACCTGGAGCCCACGTCCCAAGGGGGTGCTCCGCCCGCCCCTCCGAGTCGGACAGATACTGGCGACGGAGGCTGCGAACACAGCTCTTCGACTGTGGTGGGCGGTGTCGACGCAGGAGTCGGACCGGCAGGGAAGACGCCGTCGCCAAGAGCGGAGGGGGTGGTGGAGGGGCGGGGGGGGGGGGGGGTGGGAGGGGATGTCGTCCGCGCTTCCTCCCACAGTTGATCAGCCTCGCGGGAGGAGCCTCGCGAGACTGTGAGGGGTTGGTTGGAGGGGCGTCAGCAGCAAGAGGGGTGGAAGTGAGGGGTGGGTTAATCAGGGACTGATCGGCCCCAAGGCTCGTTTGCCAAAACACAATTGTGGGCGGCTCAGGAACTGGGTCCAATGGGGACATGCTCACAAACAAGAGATCGATCGATCGATCGGGGGAAAAGTTTTCATTTATGAAGGAAAATGGAAAATAGGCACCAGCTGAAAACAACAAGTTCTCCGAGCATCCCAACACGGAAAGGAGTGAGTTTGGGCGCCCACATTCAGCATCAAACATTCCCAGGGCAGGGACAGGGTTAGATACAGAGTAAAGCTCCCTCGACACTGTCCCATCAAACACTCCCAGGGCTGGTACAGGGTTAGATACAGAGTAAAGCTCCCTCTACACTGTCCCATCAAACACTCCCAGGGCAGGTACAGGGTTAGATACAGAGTAAAGCTCCCTCTACACTGTCCCGTCAAACACTCCCAGGGCAGGTACAGGGTTAGATACAGAGTAAAGCTCCCTCTACACTGTCCCATCAAACACTCCCAGGGCAGGTACAGGGTTAGATACAGAGTAAAGCTCCCTCTACACTGTCCCATCAAACACTCCCAGGGCTGGTACAGGGTTAGATACAGAGTAAAGCTCCCTCCACACTGTCCCATCAAACACTCCCAGGGCAGGTACAGGGTTAGATACAGAGTAAAGCTCCCTCTACACTGTCCCATCAAACACTCCCAGGGCTGGTACAGGGTTAGATACAGAGTAAAGCTCCCTCTACACTGTCCCGTCAAACACTCCCAGGGGCAGGTACAGGGTTAGATACAGAGTAAAGCTCCCTCTACACTGTCCCATCAAACACTCCCAGGGCAGGTACAGGGTTAGATACAGAGTAAAGCTCCCTCTACACTGTCCCATCAAACACTCCCAGGGCAGGTACAGGGTTAGATACAGAGTAAAGCTCCCTCTACACTGTCCCATCAAACACTCCCAGGGCAGGTACAGGGTTAGATACAGAGTAAAGCTCCCTCTACACTGTCCCATCAAACACTCCCAGGGCTGGTACAGGGTTAGATACAGAGTAAAGCTCCCTCTACACTGTCCCATCAAACATTCCCAGGGCAGGTACAGGGTTAGATACAGAGTAAAGCTCCCTCTACACTGTCCCATCAAACACTCCCAGGGCAGGTACAGGGTTAGATACAGAGTAAAGCTCCCTCTACACTGTCCCATCAAACACTCCCAGGGCAGGTACAGGGTTCGATACAGAGTAAAGCTCCCTCTGCACTGTCCCATCAAACACTCCCAGGGCTGGTACAGGGTTAGATACAGAGTAAAGCTCCCTCTACACTGTCCCGTCAAACACTCCCAGGGCAGGTACAGGGTTAGATACAGAGTAAAGCTCCCTCTACACTGTCCCGTCAAACACTCCCAGGGCAGGTACAGGGTTAGATACAGAGTAAAGCTCCCTCTACACTGTCCCGTCAAGCACTCCCAGGGCAGGTACAGGTTTAGATACAGAGTAAAGCTCCCTCTACACTGTCCCATCAAACACTCCCAGGGCAGGTACAGGGTTAAATACAGAGTAAAGCTCCCTCTACACTGTCCCGTCAAACACTCCCAGGGCAGGTACAGGGTTAGATACAGAGTAAAGCTCCCTCTACACTGTCCCATCAAACACTCCCAGGGCAGGTACAGGGTTAGATACAGAGTAAAGCTCCCTCTACACTGTCCCATCAAACAGTCCCGGGGCAGGTACAGGGTTAGATACAGAGTAAAGCTCCCTCTACACTGTCCCATTAAACACTCCCAGGGCAGGTACAGGGTTAGATACAGAGTAAAGCTCCCTCGGCACTGTCCCGTCAAACACTCCCAGGGCAGGTACAGGGTTAGATACAGAGTAAAGCTCCCTCTACACTGTCCCGTCAAACACTCCCAGGGCAGGTACAGGGTTAGATACAGAGTAAAGCTCCCTCTACACTGTCCCATCAAACACTCCCAGGGCAGGTACAGGGTTAGATACAGAGTAAAGCTCCCTCTACACTGTCCCATCAAACACTCCCATGGGAAACAGAGCAGGGGGAGCTCTCCCGATGTCCTGGGCCCAACAGTAGATTCTCAACCAAAGAACAGATCAACTGGGCCATTAACCTCACCGTGGGATCTTGCTGTGCGCACATGGGCCGCCACCTTGCCCTGCATAACCACAGTGACCGCAACTCGGAAGGACTTCAGTGGCTAGTAGTGCTTTGGGACGGTCCTGAGCATAAAAGTGGAAAGAAACCCCCAACTCCCTCAATGCACCAGTTCACCCCTTCCCTTTGGAGCTCTAGCTCACCAGGCATTGGCTGGAAACACCTACCATATTTGGCGGCATCGACTGCAAGGCCATTGGTCAGTCCCTGCTGCACTCCGTATAATGGTTGGGCTGCATCTAGGATTGAAAAGGTCAAGACAGTCATAAAGAGTCCTCGACACTGGCAGGTACTCGCCCAGCAAGGGTAACATAGGGGAGAATGGACATGGGGCTGTGGGAGGAGATTGAATGGGTGGGGAGAGTCCATGATAGGGGAGAGTGTAGATGGGCTGTGGGAGGAGATTAAATGGGTGGGGAGAGTCCATGATAGGGGAGAGTGTAGATGGGCTGTGGGAGGAGATTAAATGTGTGGGGAGAGTCCATGATAGGGGAGAATGTCCATGGGCTGTGGGAGGAGATTAAATGGGTGGGGAGAGTCCATGATAGGGGAGAGTGTAGATGGACTGTGGGAGGAGATTAAATGGGTGGGGAGAGTCCATGATAGGGGAGAGTGTAGATGGGCTGTGGGAGGAGATTAAATGGGTGGGGAGAGTCCATGATAGGGGAGAGTGTAGATGGGCTGTGGGAGGAGATTAAATGGGTGGGGAGAGTCCATGATAGGGGAGAGTGTAGATGGGCTGTGGGAGGAGATTAAATGGGTGGGGAGAGTCCATGATAGGGGAGAGTGTACATGGGCTGTGGGAGGAGATTAAATGGGTGGGGAGAGTCCATGATAGGGGAGAGTGTAGATGGGCTGTGGGAGGAGATTAAATGGGGTAAATGTTTCCTGCGTTATTAAGTTGTAAACAGTCACAATTCCAGTTCCCTTACCCAATCCCTTGCCAGGCTTTCCGCCATAAGCAGCTCCATCAGCGAGAACACTGGGATAACCTGGATAGGAAACAGAGGGAATGTCTTCATTGCTGGCCATCACTGAGAGCCCAGGAGATACCAGCCAACAGGTCCATCACTGAGGGTCCAGGAGATACCAGTCAACAGGACCATCACTGAGAGTCCAGGAGATACCAGTCAACAGGTCCATCACTGAGGGTCCAGGAGATACCAGTCAACTGGTCCATCACTGAGGGTCCAGGAGATACCAGTCAACTGGTCCATCACTGAGGGTCCAGGAGATACCAGTCAACAGGACCATCACTGAGGGTCCAGGAGATACCAGTCAACAGGACCATCACTGAGGGTCCAGGAGATACCAGTCAACAGAACCATCACTGAGGGTCCAGGAGATACCAGTCAACAGGACCTTCACTGAGGGTCCAGGAGATACCAGTCAACAGGACCTTCACTGAGGGTCCAGGAGATACCAGTCAACAGGACCATCACTGAGGGTCCAGGAGATACCAGTCAACAGAACCATCACTCAGGGTCCAGGAGATACCAGTCAACAAGACCTTCACTGAGGGTCCAGGAGATACCAGTCAACAGGTCCATCATTGAGGGTCCAGGAGATACCAGTCAATAGGACCATCACTGAGGGTCCAGGAGACATCAGTGAACAGGACCATCACTGAGGGTCCAGGAGAAATCTGTCAACAGGTCCTTCACTGAGGGTCCAGGAGATGCCAGTCAACAGGTCCTTCACTGAGGGTCCAGGAAATACCAGTCAACAGGTCCATCTCTGAGAGTCCAGGAGATACCAGTCAACAGGACCATCACTGAGGGTCCAGGAGATACCTGTCAACAGGTCCATCTCTGAGAGTCCAGGAGATACCAGTCAACAGGACCATCACTGAGGTTCCAGGAGATACAAGTCAACAGGACCATCACTGAGGGTCCGGGAGATACCAGTCAACAGGACCATCACCGAGGGTCTGGGAAATGCCAGTCAACAGGCCCGTCACTGAGGGTCTGGGAGATACCAGTCAACAGGACCATCACTGAGTGTCCAGGAGTAAACAGTCAACAGGACCATCACTGAGGGTCCAGGAGATACCAGTGAACAGGTCCATCACTGAGGGCCCAGGAGATACCAGTGAACAGGTCCATCACTGAGGGTCCAGGAGATACCAGTCAACAGGACCATCACTGAGGGTCCAGGAGTTACCAGTCAACAGGACCATCACCGAGGGTCTGGGAGATACCAGTCAACAGGACCATCACTGAGGGTCCAGGAGATACCAGTGAACAGGTCCATCACTGAGGGCCCAGGAGATACCAGTGAACAGGTCCATCACTGAGGGCCCATAAGATACCAGTCAACAGGACCATCACTGAGGGTCCAGGAGATACCAGTCAACAGGACCATCACTGAGGGTCCAGGAGTTACCAGTCAACAGGACCATCACCGAGGGTCTGGGAAATGCCAGTCAACAGGCCCGTCACTGAGGGTCTGGGAGATACCAGTCAACAGGACCATCACTGAGGGTCCATGAGATACCAGTCAACAGGACCATCACTGAGGGTCCAGAAGATACCAGTCAATAGGACCATCACTGAGGACCAGGAGATACCAGTCAATAGAACCATCACTGAGGGTCCAGGAGATACCAGTCAACAGGTCCATCACTGAGGGTCCAGGAGATACCAGTCAACAGGTCCATCACTGAGGGTCCAGGAGATACCAGTCAACAGGACCATCACTGAGGGCCCAGGAGATACCAGTCAACAGGTCCATCTCTGAGGGTCCAGGAGATGCCTGTCAACAGGACCATCACTGAGGGTCCAGGAGATACCAGTCAAGAGGTCCATCACAGAGAGTAGAAGTGGACAAGTTACTGTCAAGTTGTGCCACGTTTTAGAAAACTTTGAGCATTGGACTTTTCATCAGCAAACCTCCTTGTTGGGAGAGGCTCATAGCCACATCAGGTAGATCCCATAGAGCTGACCAAGAGAGGGTGCGTTCACCCCCTCAGAGTCTGGTCCCGAAGACAACACCTCCCCACCTCCACTGTCACACAGTCACTTGCGAACCTCACTCTGTCCTCCTCCAAATACATCGCGGCGAGATGAGCCCCTCACCGTTGCCGTAGACGGGTGCCACCTGCGCTCCTGGGTACGCTCCCGCTCCTGGGTACGCTCCCGCTCCCGGGTACGCTCCCGCTCCTGGGTACGCTCCCGCTCCCGGGAACGCTCCGGCCCCCGGAAAAGCTCCGGCCCCCGGGAACGCTCCAGCTCCGTAACCTGCAGGCGAGAGAAGGTTGAGCAGATGAAAGTTAGGCAGGGCTACACCAA